>NC_091367.1:7494110-7519110 GCF_038502225.1 Cherax quadricarinatus
TTCTAATTACGGATCTACGGGCGTGTGTGGAATGCGTTACGTGTGTTCATGTTTGTGTAGGAGAGGAGGGGGCGTGTGTGCTTGTACAAGGTGTGCGTGCGTGTGAACCCGCGTACAAGCGCGTCCAGGTATAATGGAGTGTTGACCAGGTGAGAGAGTCACTCGTGTTAAGACCGTGGGTGCTGCTGCTGCTGCTGCTGCTGCCTGCCTGCTGCTGCTGCTGCCTGCTCCACCACCTGGTGTGTGTGTGATGCTTACCTGTGGTGCTCACGAATGCTCACCTGTGTTATGCTTACCCGTGATGCTCACGAATTCTCACCTGTGTTATGCTCACCCGTGATGCTCACGAATGCTCACCTGTGTCATGCTTACCTGTGGTGCTCACGTATTCTCACCTGTGTCATGCTTATCTGTGATTCTAACATATGAGGCTGACGTCTGTGGTGCTTCCCTGTGGTTCTAATCTGTGTGATGCCCCCTGTGTGATGCTTCCCTGTGTGACGCCCCCTGTGTGATGCTTCCCTGTGTGACGCCCCCTGTGTGATGATCTCCCTGTAGTGTCCACCCGTGTGATGATCTCCCTGTAGTGTCCACCCGTGTGATGTACACCTGTGATACTCACACCCGTGACACTCCCCCGTGTGATACACGCCTGTGATGCTCCCCCGTGTGATACCTGTAATCACTGGCATGATATTCACCTCTCTACCTTACTGGTAATTACTCTAACTCTCTCTAACCCTTAACTGTTACTTTTGTTTAATTAATATTAGTGGTGATACAACTTAAATTGTTAGACTTAGCCGCAGAATACTAACAGTTAAGTAAAACTAATAGAACAGTTAACTACTCTCTAGCATGACGTTAATCTTATTCTAGTTATCGTTCCAATTATTCATTTATCTTTGTATAATTTATCTTACCGGTTATTTATCTTTAATGGTGACAAAATATATTGTGTATGTCGTATACCGTATATATACTCAACGAGTATACTTTCGTAATTTCTCCTTAATGTCTCGTTAGTGTGATTCGTTAATGGTCTCAGTTGGACGGAAACTCGCCCTAAGAATCTCCTCTGTGCGGGTTATTTGTTGTATTACTGAGCCGAGAAGGTTAGTTCTAGTTGTACCAGAGGTGGGCGTCACATCTTGCTGTTACTGTTGTTTGGCGTTGGTTCCCGCCCGTTGGTGTCACTGCTGAAGGTGTTGATGTTTGGTCATCACCGTTACCACTGCATATTACTGCGTTACTGAATGATGAATGATCGTTACCACTGTACATTACTCTGTTACTGAATGATGAATCGTTACTCATCCCTACTGTCACATTTTTTAGTGTACACATTCTTTAGGGTACAGAGTGCACATTCTTAACTCCCAGTTGGGATTTAACAATGGGTCGTCCCGGACCATAATTAAATCCCAACTGACGCAGCACAGAGCGACACGTCTGAAGGGTTCCCTCCATACTGTGAGTTCCCTCTGTCCTCCTTGTTACTGTTCTTCAAACATTCGAGTCGAAACATTTCGCCACACAGTGGCTTCATCAGTCCAATACAAAGAAGAATGGTGAAGATCAAAAGAAGTTTGATGTAATCAGTCCATCACTCTGATTACCTCATCTGTTGCATATAATTCTACATTCTTCACACTGTTATTGTGTTGTAGTAATACAGTCACTGGATGGTAAAACTTCTACAAATAAAGATACCCAGATGTAGAACATGTGTCTAATTCTTCACCTATTCCGAGTGCCTACTACAAGGTGTTTCACTCGTAGAAGGCCCCGAGTGGGTACTCCCGTAGTAGCAACCTACGAGTAGGAGGCTCCGAGTGGGTACTCCCGTAGCAGCAACCTACGAGTAGGAGGCTCCGAGTGGGTATTCCCGTAGTAGCAACCTACGAGTAGGAGGCTCCGAGTGGGTACTCCCGTAGCAGCAACCTACGAGTAGGAGGCTCCGAGTGGGTACTCCCGTAGTAGCAACCTACGAGTAGGAGGCTCCGAGTTATCGTTTGTAACAGACATAATGCATAAAGAACACGAATGCAACTACGGGAGTAACCACTCGGGGCCTCCTGCTCGTAGGTTGCAACTACGGGAGTAACCACTCGGGGCCTCCTGCTCGTAGGCTGCAACTACGGGAGTAACCACTCGGGGACTCCTGTTCGTAGGCTGCAACTACGGGAGTACCCACTCGGGGCCTCCTGTTCGTAGGTTGCAACTACGGGAGTACCCACTCGGGGCCTCCTGCTCGTAGGTTGCAACTACGGGAGTAACCACTCGGGGCCTCCTGTTCGTAGGTTGCAACTACGGGAGTAACCACTCGGGGCCTCCTGCTCGTAGGTTGCAACTACGGGAGTAACCACTCGGGGCCTCCTGTTCGTAGATTGCAACTACGGGAGTACCCACTCGGGGCCTCCTGTTCGTAGGTTGCAACTACGGGAGTAACCACTCGGGGCCTCCTGCTCGTAGGCTGCAACTACGGGAGTAACCACTCGGGGCCTCCTGCTCGTAGGTTGCAACTACGGGAGTAACCACTCGGAGCCTCCTGCTCGTAGGTTGCAACTACGGGAGTAACCATTCGGGGCCTCCTGCTCATAGGTTGCAACTACGGGAGTAACGACTCGGGGCCTCCTGCTCGTAGGTTGTAACTACGGGAGTACTCGGGGCCTCCTGCTCGTAGGTTGTAACTACGGGAGTACTCGGGGCCTCCTGCTCGTAGGTTGCAACTACGGGAGTAACTACTCGGGGCCTCCTGCTCGTAGGTTGCAACTACGGTAGTACTCGGGGCCTCCTGCTCGTAGGTTGCAACTACGGGAGTAACTACTCGGGGCCTCCTGCTCGTAGGTTGCAACTACGGGAGTAACTACTCGGGCTCTGCTCGTAGGTTGCAACTACGGGAGTAACCACTCGGGGCCTCCTGGTCGTAGGTTGCAACTACGGGAGTAACTACTCGGGGCCTCCTGCTCGTAGGTTGCAACTACGGGAGTACTCGGGGCCTCCTGCTCGTAGGTTGCAACTACGGGAGTAACTACTCGGGGCCTCCTGCTCGTAGGTTGCAACTACGGGAGTAACTACTCGGGCTCTGCTCGTAGGTTGCAACTACGGGAGTAACCACTCGGGGCCTCCTGGTCGTAGGTTGCAACTACGGGAGTAACTACTCGGGGCCTCCTGCTCGTAGGTTGCAACTACGGGAGTACTCGGGGCCTCCTGCTCGTAGGTTGCAACAACGGGAGTAATTACACGGGGCCTCCTGCTCGTAGGTTGCAACTACGGGAGTAACCACTCGGGGCCTCCTGCTCGTAGGTTGCAACTACGGGAGTAACCACTCGGGGCCTCCTGCTCGTAGGTTGCAACTACGGGAGTAACTACTCGGGGCCTCCTGCTCGTAGGTTGCAACTACGGGAGTAACCACTCGGGGCCTCCTACGAGTGAAACACCGTGTACTATATCCAGGTATCCCTCGCACAGGATAGGGTCAGAGTGCCAGGGACGGGTTTCTCAGGTCACGAGGGATGCTTCTTCATTTGGTTTATCCTGGTCTCATATTACTGAAAGTAAAACCATCAAACATTCCCTGACGTTGAATGTTTTTCGAGGTTTTGAAAGGAAAATTCATTCTTGTGTACCCTTCACTGTGGTCGTTCTCCGAATAAACTGAATGTGTGAACATGAAGTCAGATTACTTCTCCAGTGTTTGCAAAGATAACATTTGGTGTGTGTGTGTGTGTGTGTGTGTGTGTGTGTGTGTGTGTGTGTGTGTGTGTGTGTGTGTGTGTGTGTGTGTGTGTGTGTGTGTGTGTGTGTGTGTATCATGTAGAATATTTTATTTAGATTTTTAACCTGGTGGGAAGGAGGAGGAGATTAGTAACCCAAGATAAGCCAATAAATACACCAAGTCTGGATTACTGATGCTGTGGGCCTCTCCCCCCCTCCAGGATGCGACCTCCCCACTTCAGTCAACTAATACCCAGGTGCCTATTTACCGCTAAGTGAACAGGGGCAACAGGTGTCAAGAGACATACATACATTTCTAATGCTATATACATAGCATTAGAAATCTTCCTTATGAAGAAAGATTGAAGACTCTTAAATTATATTCACTTGTTAGACGAAGAATGAGGGGAGACCTGATCGATGTGTATAAGTGGAAGATAGGTATTAATAAAGGGGATATAAATAAGGTCTTGAGGATATCTCTTCAAGAGAGAACAGTAATGGATTTAAATTAGACAAGTTTAGATTTAGAAAGGACATAGGAAAGTATTGGTTTGGAAATAGGGTAGTTGATGAGTGGAACAGTCTACCTAGTTGGGTTATTGAGGCTAGGACTGTAGGTAGCTTCAAATTTAGGTTGGATAAATATATGAGTGGGAGGGGTTGGATTTGACTGGGACTTACAAATGACTGGATAGAGTTATCAGAGCTTATCTCTTGGAAGGTATTGAAAATTGGATTGGGCAAATGTTTTGTTAGTGGGATGGATTGTAAAGGACCTGCCTAGTATGGGCCAACAGGCCTGCTGCAGTGATCCTCCTTTCTTATGTTCTTATGACATCCCTCAATGTTTCCACTTGTGCTGGGAACGAACCCAGGGCTTTCAGATGTGAGCTGAAGGCGTCACCACCTGAGCCATAAGGTACTTTTACTCATTGATGTCTTTAGTGCCTCTCTTTCTACATCTAAAAACATATCGGTTTTCTATATATTTACTCTCAATATTAGTGCCTTTGTATGTAAAAAGGGAGAGAGAGAGAGAGAGAGAGAGAGAGAGAGAGAGAGAGAGATGTCAAGGTCTTGGGAAAACGATTGATTGAATCAAGTGCGACAATTACTGATGGGTGGATGAACATGCAGTGCGTGACATTCAACTGCACTCTCGAGTAATTACCTGTTTGTCCAATTATCTTTTTGTGTGTGTTAACACCAATATAACTAGGGTCGTAGTCTCTCCTAACAACTGCCATCCTACATAAGACGACTGGCCAATCTCTGAGTGGCTTTGTGGTAGTTACTACAGCTACACAGGACGACTGACCAATCTCTGAGTGGCTTTGTGGTAGTTACTACAGCTACACAGGACGACTGACCAATCTCTGAGTGGCTTTGTGGTAGTTACTACAGCTACACAGGACGACTGACCAATCTCTGAGTAACAAGGGCCTGTGTGCCACGTACTTTACTCTCTGAACAAACTCCCAAGTACATTGATGATAAAACCTAGAATGTCTTTAAAAATGGGTTAGACAAGTACATGAGTGGGTGTGACTTGGACCTGCCTAACATGGGCCAGTAGGCCTGCTGTAGTACTGCTTCTGTCTTATGTCCATA
This sequence comes from Cherax quadricarinatus, assembly GCF_038502225.1. Classification (NCBI taxonomy): domain Eukaryota; kingdom Metazoa; phylum Arthropoda; class Malacostraca; order Decapoda; family Parastacidae; genus Cherax; species Cherax quadricarinatus. The sequence goes on from NC_091367.1 coordinate 7,499,445, forward strand.
TGTTTGGCACTGAGTTCTCTGTCAAATTACACTCCACTCTGCTTATCCATCACATCTCTAAAGGCAATACTCTTTTCCTGGTGCTGGGAAAGTGATAAACCCACAAGGAACATAAGAACATAAGAAAGGAGGAACACTGCAGAAGGCCTGTTGGCCCATACTAGGCAGGCCCTTTACAATCCATCCCACTAACAAAACATTTGCCCAACCGAATTTTCAATGCTACACAAGAAATATGCTCTGATAACTCTATCCACTCACATGCAAGTTCCACTCAAATCCAACCCCTCTCACTCATGTATTTATCCAACCTAAATTTGAAACTACCCAAAGTCCTAGCCTCAATAACCCAACTAGGTAGACTGTTCCACTCATCAACTACCCTATTTCCAACCCAATACTTTCCTATATCCTTTCTAAATCTAAACTTGTCTAATCGAAGGCAACAATTGAAGACATGATAACATACAAAATAATTAGAGGACACGATAAGAAATACAGGGAAAGACTTCGAGAGGTGGGGAAACAGGCACACAAGGGCACAGCTGGAAGTTGAAGACAAAGATGAGTCACAAGGAATGTCAGGAAGTGTTTCTTGAGCCTCAGGGCGGTCAGGAAGGCGAATGACCTCGACGAAGAAATCGTCAAGGCAGGCTCCATACACAGATTTAAGGATAGGTACAGCAGGGTCCACGAGGGTAAGAGCAAACGCAGCAAGTGGCAAGAGGCAGAACCAGGAGCTCTGACTCAACCCCTGCAACTACAAACAGGTGAATGCAAATAATAGGTGACTACACACAGTTTCCGTGGGAACCTGCCCGCAGGTGCTGCCCTGATCACCACTTGACCAGGTGAGTGTCAGTGGTGTCCTCTGCACCACCAGTGTCGTCGTCACCACCACCACTACCACCGCCCACTACCACTACTATCACCACCACTATGCAACTATCACCATCCACCCCTACTACCACCATTCCCACTGCCACCACTACTACCACCACCTCTACCGATAAGACCACCAACAATACAACCACAGCCATCATCTGGTGACACGCATGGTCTCTCTCTCTCTCTCTCTCTCTCTCTCTCTCTCTCTCTCTCTCTCCCAGTCTCTCTCTCTGTCTCTCACTCTCACTCTCCCACATATCACACAGTTTAGAGAGCACTTTCCCACCATGAGTGTCGGACCTTACACAACATTACAGAACAATCCGGTTTAAGCTCAAGCAATACACAGCTTCATGACAAGATACGATAAAGTGATCTCCAGAGCTAGAGCTCAACCTCAGCAAACTCAACAAGGTAATCAGAGTGCAAATTACTACCCTCCAACCAGCACTATTTTCATTTTCACCGTAACAACTGCAATGAATATGTCATCTTCCAAGATCATGTTCAGTTGCAAGAAAAAGTTTTACAACTTACAGGAGGAAGTTTTACAACTTATAGGAGAAAGTTTTACAACTTACAGGAGAAAGTTTTACAACTTACAGGAGAAAGTTTTACAACTTACAGGAGAAAGTTTTACAACTTACAGGAGAAAGTTTTACAACTTACAGGAGAAAGTTTTACAACTTACAGGAGAAAGTTTTACAACTTACAGGAGAAAGTTTTACAACTTACAGGAGAGTTTTACAACTTACAGGAGAAAGTTTTACAACTTACAGGAGAAAGTTTTACAACTTACAGGAGAAAGTTTTACAACTTACAGGAGAAAGTTTTACAACTTACAGGAGAAAGTTTTACAACTTACAGGAGAAAGTTTTACAACTTACAGGAGAAAGTTTTACAACTTACAGGAGAAAGCTTTACAACTTACAGGAGAAAGCTTTACAACTTACAGGAGAAAGTTTTACAACTTACAGGAGAAAGTTTTACAACTTACAGGAGAAAGCTTTACAACTTACAGGAGAAAGTTTTACAACTTACAGGAGAAAGTTTTACAACTTACAGGAGAAAGTTTTACAACTTACAGGAGAAAGTTTTACAACTTACAGGAGAAAGTTTTACAACTTACAGGAGAAAGTTTTACAACTTACAGGAAAATGACTAAACTTTTCACCATCAAGTTACTACAGTACGGGGAGTACCTAGAACACTTGTACACTATACTATAGTACAGTCATTCTGTACACCCCTCCAGCAGCCTTCTAGTACATCACGTACCATGCACCTAGTACACCACGTACCACCTGTACCATGCACCTAGTACACCACGTACCACCTGTACCATGCACCTAGTACACCACGTACCACCTGTACCATGCACATAGTACACCACGTACCACCTGTACCATGCACCTAGTACACCACGTACCACCTGTACCATGCACATAGTACACCACGTACCACCTGTACCATGCACCTAGTACACCACGTACCACCTGTACCATGCACATAGTACACCACGTACCACATGTACCATGCACATAGTACACCACGTACCACCTGTACCATGCACATAGTACACCACGTACCACCTGTACCATGCACATAGTACACCACGTACCACCTGTACCATGCACATAGTACACCACGTACCACCTGTACCATGCAAATAGTACACCACGTACCACCAGTACCACGTACCACTTGTGCCATGCACCTAGTACACCACGTACCACCTGTACCACGTACCTAGTACACCACGTACCACCTGTACCATGCACCTAGTACACCACGTACCACCTGTACCATGCACCTAGTACACCACGTACCACCTGTACCATGCACCTAGTACACCACGTACCACCTGTACCATGCACCTAGTACACCACGTACCACCTGTACCATGCACCTAGTACACCACGTACCACCTGTACCATGCACCCAGTACATCACGTACCACCTACACCTAGCTACCAATACAAATGCTTCCCTACACTTCTCGTAGTATCCCCTACAAATCTTCACGTCTCGTAACACGTTCTGCCAGATAACCCCCTTCACCCTTAATGGTCTAGTGTTATTTAGCGAGTCAAGGTGGGGGTCTAGTGTGTCACTACACCCTGACTTGTATAATACAACGAGGTGGGGGCCTAGTGTGTCACTACACCCTGACTTGTATAATACAACGAGGTGGGGGCTCAGTGTGTCACTACACCCTGACTTGTATAATACAACGAGGTGGGGGCTCAGTGTGTCACTACACCCTGACTTGTATAATACAACGAGGTGGGGGCTCAGTGTGTCACTACACCCTGACTTGTATAATACAACGAGATGGGGGCTCAGTGTGTCACTACACCCTGACTTGTATAATACAACGAGGTGGGGGCTCAGTGTGTCACTACACCCTGACTTGTATAATACAACGAGGTGGGGGCTCAGTGTGTCACTACACCCTGACTTGTATAATACAACGAGGTGGGGGCTCAGTGTGTCACTACACCCTGACTTGTATAATACAACGAGGTGGGGGCTCAGTGTGTCACTACACCCTGACTTGTATAATACAACGAGGTGGGGGCTCAGTGTGTCACTACACCCTGACTTGTATAATACAACAACGAGGTGGGGGCTCAGGTGTCACTACACCCTCACTTGTATAATACAACAACAAGGTGTGGGCTCAGTGTGTCACTACACTCTCACTTGTATAATACAACAAGGTGGGGCTCAGTGTGTCACTACACCCTCACTTGTATAATACAACAACAAGGTGTGGGCTCAGTGTGTCACTACACCCTCAATTGTATAATACAACAACAAGGTGGGGCTCAGTGTGTCACTACACCCTCACTTGTATAATACAACAACAAGGTGGGGCTCAGTGTGTCACTACACCCTCAATTGTATAATACAACAACAAGGTGGGGCTCAGTGTGTCACTACACCCTCACTTGTATAATACAACAACAAGGTGGGGGCTCAGTGTGTCACTACACCCTCACTTGTATAATACAACAACAAGGTGGGGCTCAGTGTGTCACTACACCCTCACTTGTATAATACAACAACAAGGTGGGGCTCAGTGTGTCACTACACCCTCAATTGTATAATACAACAACAAGGTGGGGCTCAGTGTGTCACTACACCCTCACTTGTATAATACAACAACAAGGTGGGGCTCAGTGTGTCACTACACCCTCACTTGTATAATACAACAACAAGATGACACTGCCAGGCTGACAAGACGACACTGCCAGGCTGACAAGATGACACTGCCAGCCTGACAAGATGACACTGCCAGCCTGACAAGATGACACTGCCAGGCTGACAATATGACACTGCCAGCCTGACAAGATGACACTGCCAGGCTGACAAGATGACACTGCCAGGCTGACAAGATGACACTGCCAGCCTGACAAAAAGACACTGCCAGGCTGACAAGATGACACTGCCAGGCTGACAAGATGACACTGCCAGGCTGACAAGATGACACTGCCAGCCTGACAAAAAGACACTGCCAGCCTGACAAGATGACACTGCCAGGCTGACAAGATGACACTGCCAGGCTGACAAAAAGACACTGCCAGCCTGACAAAAAGACACTGCCAGGCTGACAAGATGACACTGCCAGGCTGACAAGATGATACTGCCAGCCTGACAAGATGACACTGCCAGCCTGACAAGATGACACTGCCAGCCTGACAAGATGACACTGCCAGGCTGACAATATGACACTGCCAGCCTGACAAGATGACACTGCCAGGCTGACAAGATGACACTGCCAGGCTGACAAGATGACACTGCCAGGCTGACAAGATGACACTGCCAGGCTGACAAGATGACACTGCCAGGCTGACAAGATGACACTGCCAGGCTGACAAGATGACACTGCCAGCCTGACAAGATGACACTGCCAGCCTGACAAGATGACACTGCCAGGCTAACAAGATGACACTGCCAGCATGACAAGATGGCACTGCCAGCATGACAAGATGACACTGCCAGCATGACAAGATGACACTGCCAGCATGACAAGATGACACTGCCAGCATGACAAGATGACACTGCCAGCATGACAAGATGACACTGCCAGCCTGACAAGATGACACTGCCAGCCTGACAAGATGACACTGCCAGGCTAACAAGATGACACTGCCAGCATGACAAGATGGCACTGCCAGCCTGACAAGATGACACTGCCAGCCTGACAAGATGACACTGCCAGGCTGACAAGATGACACTGCCAGGCTGACAAGATGACACTGCCAGCATGACAAGATGGCACTGCCAGCCTGACAAGATGACACTGCCAGGCTGACAAGATGACACTGCCAGCCTGACAAGATGACACTGCCAGGCTAACAAGATGACACTGCCAGCATGACAAGATGGCACTGCCAGCCTGACAAGATGACACTGCCAGGCTGACAAAATGACACTGCCAGCCTGACAAGATGACACTGCCAGGCTGACAAAATGACACTGCCAGCCTGACAAAATGACACTGCCAGCCTGACAAAATGACACTGCCAGCCTGACAAGATGACACTGCCAGCCTGACAAGATAAACAAAGACAGAGGCGTAAGGGTCGAGAAACAGGATAAGAAAAATGTCAAAGACGTGAAAGAGGTCAAGAAAGGTCAAGGTGAAAGAGATCAAGAAAGAAGGAAAGGGAATCCCCAAGATAGAGAAGGTTAAGAAAGTAGAGTGAGAGTGAGAGGTAGAGGAAGTAGTGGGAGCAGAGGTCGGGATTCCAGAAGCGGTCACGTTTCCTGATGGCGTCACTTAGATGTAAATACCTGAGTGCCGCTTTAACATAAGTTATGTTGGCACAAGTTATCCCAGTGTGACTCAGAGAGAGAGACGGAGGCGGAGCCACTAATTCCCTACCTCATTATTCTTCATGCCTACCTCACCATCCCTCATTCCCACCTCCTAACCACACCTTCCTAACTCCCCCTTCGTCATTCTTGCCTCCCTCTCCCCCTATCATGCCTCCCACTCAGCTACAATGGTACCATTAGTCCTGCCATGCGCCTCACACATATATGGTTGCCTTCCCCTGCCTGCATAATGACTCGGCAGGTTTCTATGTCATATTCAGGAGAGAGGAAGATGTCTCTTGCCTCTTTCACCTCCCTCTCTCACTGCCTCTCTCACTTCCCTCACTGCCTCTCACCTCCCTCACTGCCTCTCACATCCCTCACTGCCTCTCTCACCTCCCTCACTGCCTATATCACCTCCCTCACTGCCTCTCTCGCTTCCCTCACTGCCTCTCACCTCCCTCACTGCCTCTCTCACCTCCCTCACTGCCTCTCTCACATCCCTCACTGCCTCTCTCACCTCCCTCACCGCCTCTCACCTCCCTCACTGCCTGTCTCACCTCCCTCACTGCCTCTCACATCCCTCACTGCCTCTCACTTCCCTCACTGCCTCTCTCACTTCCCTCACTGCCTCTCACCTCCCTCACTGCCTCTCTCACCTCCCTCACTGCCTATATCACTTCCCTCACTGCCTCTCTCGCTTCCCTCACTGCCTCTCACCTCCCTTACTGCCTGTCTCACCTCCCTCACTGCCTCTCACCTCCCTCACTGCCTCTCTCACCTCCCTCACTGCCTCTCACCTCCCTCACTGCCTCTGTCACCTCCCTCACTGCCTCTCACCTCCCACACTGCCTCTCTCACCTCCCTCACTACCTCTCTCACATCCCTCACTGCCTCTCTCACCTCCCTCACTGCCTCTCACCTCCCTCACTGCTTCTCTCACTTCCCTCACTGCCTCTCACCTCCCTCACTGCCTCTCTCACCTCCCTCACTGCCTCTCTCACTGCATCTCTCACCTCCCTCACTGTCCCTCTCACCTCCCTCACTGCCTCTCTCACCTCCCTCACTGCCTGTCACCTCCCTCACTGCCTGTCTCACCTCCCTCACTGCTTCTCTCACCTCCCTCACTGTCTCTCTCACCTCCCTCACTGCCTCTCTCACCTCCCTCACTGCCTCTCACCTCCCTCACTGCTTCTCTCACTTCCCTCACTGCCTCTCACCTCCCTCACTGCCTCTCTCACCTCCCTCACTGCATCTCTCACCTCCCTCACTGTCTCTCTCACCTCCCTCACTGCCTCTCACCTCCCTCACTGCCTGTCACCTCCCTCACTGCCTCTCTCACCTCCCTCACTGCCTCTCTCACCTCCCTCACTGTCTCTCTCAATGCCTCTCTCACCTCCCTCACTGCCTCTCTCACCTCCCTCACTGCCTCTCTCACCTCCCTCACTGTCTCTCTCACTGCCTCTCTCACTGCCTCTCTCACCTCCCTCACTGCCTCTCTCACCTCCCTCACTGCCTCTCTCACCTCCCTCACTGTCTCTCTCACTGCCTCTCTCACCTCCCTCACTGCCTCTCTCACCTCCCTCACTGCCTCTCTCATGTCTCTCACTGCCTCTCTCACCTCCCTCACTGCCCCTCTCACCTCCCTCACTGCTTCTCTCACCTCCCTCACTGCCTCTCTCACCTCCCTCACTGCCTCTCTCACCTCACTCACTGCCTCTCTCACCTCCCTCACTGCCTCTCTCACCTCCCTCACTGCCTCTCTCACCTCCCTCACTGCCTCTCTCACCTCCCTCACTGCCTCTCTCACCTCCCTCACTGCCTCTCTCACGTCTCTCACTGCCTCTCTCACCTCCCTCACTGCCCCTCTCACCTCCCTCACTGCCTCTCTCACCTCCCTCACTGCTTCTCTCACCTCCCTCACTGCCTCTCTCACCTCCCTCACTGCCTCTCTCACCTCCCTCACTGCCTCTCACCTCCCTCACTGCCTCTCACCTCCCTCACTACCTCTCACCTCCCTCACTACCTCTCACCTCCCTCACTACCTCTCACCTCCCTCACTGCCCCTCTCACCTCCTTCACTGCCTCTCTCACCTTCCTCACTGCCTCTCTCACCTCCCTCACTACCTCTCACCTCCCTCACTGCCTCTCTCACCTCCCTCACTACCTCTCACCTCCCTCACTGCCTCTCTCACCTCCCTCACTGCCTCTCTCACCTCCCTCACTGCCTCTCTCACCTCCCTCACTACCTCTCACCTCCCTCACTACCTCTCGCCTCCCACACTGCCTCTCTCACCTCCCTCACTGCCTCTCACCTCCCTCACTACCTCTCACCTCCCTCACTGCCTCTCTCACCTCCCTCACTGCCTCTCACCTCCCTCACTACCTCTCACCTCCCTCACTGCCTCTCTCACCTCCCTCACTGCCTCTCACCTCCCTCACTACCTCTCACCTCCCTCACTGCCTCTCTCACCTCCCTCACTGCCTCTCACCTCCCTCACTGCCTCTCTCACTGCCTCTCTCACCTCCCTCACTACCTCTCACCTCCCTCACTACCTCTCGCCTCCCTCACTGCCTCTCTCACCTCCCTCACTGCCTCTCACCTCCCTCACTACCTCTCACCTCCCTCACTGCCTCTCTCACCTCCCTCACTACCTCTCACCTCCCTCAATACCTCTCACCTCCCTCACTGCCTCTCTCACCTCCCTCACTGCCTCTCACCTCCCTCACTACCTCTCACCTCCCTCACTGCCTCTCTCACCTCCCTCACTACCTCTCGCCTCCCTCACTGCCTCTCTCACCTCCCTCACTGCCTCTCACCTCCCTCACTACCTCTCACCTCCCTCACTGCCTCTCTCACCTCCCTCACTGCCTCTCACCTCCCTCAATACCTCTCACCTCCCTCACTGCCTCTCTCACCTCCCTCACTACCTCTCACCTCCCTCACTGCCTCTCTCACCTCCCTCACTGCCTCTCACCTCCCTCAATACCTCTCACCTCCCTCACTGCCTCTCTCACCTCCCTCACTGCCTCTCACCTCCCTCACTACCTCTCACCTCCCTCACTGCCTCTCTCACCTCCCTCACTGCCTCTCACCTCCCTCACTACCTCTCACCTCCCTCACTGCCTCTCTCACCTCCCTCACTGCCTCTCACCTCCCTCACTACCTCTCACCTCCCTCACTGCCTCTCACCTCCCTCACTACCTCTCACCTCCCTCACTACCTCTCACCTCCCTCACTACCTCTCACCTCCCTCACTACCTCTCACCTCCCTCACTACCTCTCACCTCCCTCACTACCTCTCACCTCCCTCACTGCCTCTCACCTCCCTCACTGCCTCTCACCTCCCTCACTGCCTCTCACCTCCCTCACTACCTCTCACCTCCCTCACTACCTCTCACCTCCCTCACTACCTCTCACCTCCCTCACTACCTCTCACCTCCCTCACTGCCTCTCTCACCTCCCTCACTACCTCTCACCTCCCTCACTGCCTCTCACCTCCCTCACTGCCTCTCACCTCCCTCACTGCCTCTCACCTCCCTCACTACCTCTCACCTCCCTCACTACCTCTCACCTCCCTCACTGCCTCTCACCTCCCTCACTACCTCTCACCTCCCTCACTACCTCTCACCTCCCTCACTACCTCTCACCTCCCTCACTACCTCTCACCTCCCTCACTACCTCTCACCTCCCTCACTACCTCTCACCTCCCTCACTACCTCTCACCTCCCTCACTACCTCTCACCTCCCTCACTACCTCTCACCTCCCTCACTACCTCTCACCTCCCTCACTGCCTCTCACCTCCCTCACTGCCTCTCACCTCCCTCACTGCCTCTCACCTCCCTCACTACCTCTCACCTCCCTCACTACCTCTCACCTCCCTCACTACCTCTCACCTCCCTCACTACCTCTCACCTCCCTCACTACCTCTCACCTCCCTCACTGCCTCTCACCTCCCTCACTGCCTCTCTCACCTCCCTCACTACCTCTCACCTCCCTCACTACCTCTCACCTCCCTCACTGCCTCTCTCACTGCCTCTCACCTCCCTCACTGTCTCTCACCTCCCTCACTGCCACTCTCACCTCCCTCACTACCTCTCACCTCCCTCACTACCTCTCACCTCCCTCACTGCCTCTCTCACTGCCTCTCACCTCCCTCACTACCTCTCACCTCCCTCACTACCTCTCACCTCCCTCACTGCCTCTCTCACCTCCCTCACTGCTTCTCTCACCTCCCTCACTGCCTCTCTCACCTCCCTCACTGCCCCTCTCACCTCCCTCACTGCCTCTCTCACCTCCCTCACTACCTCTCACCTCCCTCACTACCTCTCACCTCCCTCACTACCTCTCACCTCCCTCACTACCTCTCACCTCCCTCACTGCCTCTCACCTCCCTCACTACTTCTCACCTCCCTCACTACCTCTCACCTCCCTCACTGCCTCTCACCTCCCTCACTGCCTCTCACCTCCCTCACTACCTCTCACCTCCCTCACTACCTCTCACCTCCCTCACTACCTCTCACCTCCCTCACTCCCACTCACCTCTCACCTCCCTCACTGCCTCTCACCTCCCTCACTGCCCCTCTCACCTCCCTCACTGCCTCTCTCACCTCCCTCACTACCTCTCACCTCCCTCACTACCTCTCACCTCCCTCACTACCTCTCACCTCCCTCACTGCCTCTCTCACCTCCCTCACTGCTTCTCTCACCTCCCTCACTACCTCTCACCTCCCTCACTACCTCTCACCTCCCTCACTACCTCTCACCTCCCTCACTACCTCTCACCTCCCTCACTGCCTCTCACCTCCCTCACTGCCTCTCACCTCCCTCACTACCTCTCACCTCCCTCACTACCTCTCACCTCCCTCACTACCTCTCACCTCCCTCACTACCTCTCACCTCCCTCACTGCCTCTCACCTCCCTCACTGCCTCTCACCTCCCTCACTACCTCTCACCTCCCTCACTGCCTCTCACCTCCCTCACTGCCTCTCACCTCCCTCACTACCTCTCACCTCCCTCACTACCTCTCACCTCCCTCACTACCTCTCACCTCCCTCACTGCCTCTAACCTCCCTCACTGCCTCTAACCTCCCTCACTACCTCTCACCTCCCTCACTACCTCTCACCTCCCTCACTGCCTCTCACCTCCCTCACTCCCTCTCACCTCCCTCACTGCCTCTCACCTCCCTCACTACCTCTCACCTCCCTCACTGCCTCTCACCTCCCTCACTGCCTCTCACCTCCCTCACTACCTCTCACCTCCCTCACTGCCTCTCACCTCCCTCACTGCCTCTCACCTCCCTCACTGCCTCTCACCTCCCTCACTACCTCTCACCTCCCTCACTACCTCTCACCTCCCTCACTACCTCTCACCTCCCTCACTACCTCTCACATCCCTCACTACCTCTCACCTCCCTCACTACCTCTCACCTCCCTCACTGCCTCTCTCACTACCTCTCACCTCCCTCACTACCTCTCACCTCCCTCACTACCTCTCACCTCCCTCACTGCCTCTCACCTCCCTCACTGCCTCTCTCACTACCTCTCACCTCCCTCACTACCTCTCACCTCCCTCACTACCTCTCACCTCCCTCACTGCCTCTCACCTCCCTCACTGCCTCATACTCCCTCACTAACACTATCCTCCTCCCAGGAAGGTTCAGTTTCACGCTTCTTATTAATAAAAACTCAGAAATTAGTGCCGCTCTCAAGTGTCCTCTTATCAATTAATGTAACTTTGAAATACCACACTTAACAACCTCGCTCAACACTCCTTATTATTATTATTGTTATTACTCTTGTAATTGTTATTGTTGTTAGTATTACTAGCATTATTATTATTATTGTTGCTATTATTGACAGTATTATCCTTATTAGTATTATGATTATCTTTATATCATGATGATTATTAGTATTCATTATTATTAGTGTTATTATTGTTGTTGGTATTATCATCCTAATAATAATAATTATTATTAGTGTTATTATTGTTGTTGGTATTATCATCCTAATAATAATAATTATTAGTGTTATTATTGTTGTTGGTATTATCATAATAATAATAATTATTATTAGTGTTATTATTGTTGTTGGTATTATCATCCTAATAATAATAATTATTATTAGTGTTATTATTGCTATCATCCTAATCATAATAATAGTATTATTACTGAGGATGATAGCATTACCTTGAGGGTATACACACAAATATACTCTCTTTGTATACCACCGAGTATACTTCAAAATCTATTTTAGTGTTCATAGTATAACCCATGTTAGTTTATTCTGCTAACAGAGTCCGTATCACTCAGGTTTGTTCCGAGGAGAGGAAGGGGGGGTTGGGGGGTTGGGGGGAGGTTGGTTGGGGGGGTTGTGGGGAGAAGACCCAGTTCCTGGGGTGGAGAGGCTGGCACTGAATTCCAGTAAGGACCTTGAGGGTTGAGTGGACGAGTGTTATGTGACCGTACATGGCCAGGCCAGGAGCCGCTCTTCACCATGACATCATCTCTTCCCAGCCTCACTGATGTCACTCAACCCGGCAGGTTTACCTATGGTTTACACATGGTTTACACATGGTTTACTGCATTTAATTCACTTGTTTATTTATGTGTACATTTGGAACCAGTCCTTCCTTGTATTTTCTATATTTTTTCTCTTCTGAATTCTAGGAAGTACAATATGTATGTACATATATCTGTGTGTGTGTGTGTGTGTGTGTGTGTGTGTGTGTGTGTGTGTGTGTATGTGTGTGTGTGTGTGTGTGTGTATGTATGTATGTGTGTGTGTGTGTGTGTGTTTGCGCTCCCAGTAATTCTCCAAGCCTACAATTTCGCCTGCCCTAAATCTGTGTGTTAGTACACAGTAGTATACAATCTGGAGTACAAGTGAACGAACAAGTTGCGCCACATTCTTGGCTTTACCTGTGGCGAAGGATCTTGTAATCCAGCCCAGCAATTTCCTTCAAGCTGTGACAGTAACACATTTGGAATCCCTAAATGAAAAAAAAAATCTGACATAGTTACCACTAGGTCATTACATTCCTCTACCTCTCTCTCTCTCTCTCTCTCTCTCTCTCTCTTGATCTGGAGAGAGATGCTTGTGTGTTGTACTCTGATCCAGCTTTTCTTTCTTCAGTGTTTTTATATAGGCAAAAGTCAAGTCTGAAAGAAAATTATTTCACGCCAGAAGAGAGACCAGAGTGTGAATAAATGGCTTAGAAAAGCGACAGGTTGATAAATGAGACACTTGTGCAATATTTAGGTATCTTTATCCTGGAAACATTTCGCCAGCCAGTGGCTTCTTCAGTCCAATGCGGAGAAAGGGGGAAGGTTAGGAGGGGTTTGAGGTAATCAGTCCCTCAGACTGGAAATCATCCATCAGGCTGAGGGACTGATTACCTGAAAATCCTTCTCATCATCCACCTTTCTCCGCACTGGACTGAAGAAGCCACTGGCTGGGGAAACGTTTCCAGAATAAAGATGGTCAAATGTTGAATAAGTGTCTCATTTATCACAAAGAACGACAGTGAACGACCAGGTAATAAATAAGAGTTCACGAGAAACGACAAGACAGTTTCTGAGGGGCTCAAGAAATGGTTTAAAGAAGAAAGAGGAGCAACATCAGAGAATCAAAAAGAAAGGTGCACCAACGGGAAGTGGACATCATACATACAGCAGGGGAAAGAGGTAAACAATAGTAATACTGTTCGTAGAATTACCGACAATATGTTAGGTAAGAGGACACAAGTGCAACTAATGTGACATTTTACTGTAGTAACGTTTCGCTCTCCAGGAGCTCTGTCAAGGTGTTACAAACGGCTTGACAGAGCTCCTTGAGAGAGAAACGTTGCCACAATAAAACGTCGGATGAGTTGCACACGTGTCCTTTTACCTGACAGGTAAAAAATCGTTACTGGACCTGCATACATCAACAGCAACTGGACCCGAAGTATGACCATGGATTCTGCCAGAGAGCAGAAGCACTGAAGCACTAGCTAACATCAACAAGTCAATGGATAAGGGACAATTTCCAGACATTTGAAAGACAGCGAACGTAGCCCCAATATTTAAAACAATGTTAAACTATAGACCAGTATCCCAGACAAGCATACTACTGAGGTGATGGGGATGTCCTCAGCAGGAGAGTGACGGTGCACCTGGGGAGAACTATTTCATAAACCTTCTCTCACAAACCTACTGACTTCTATAACAAATTAAGTGAGGCAGGAAAGGAACAGGTGGACTGCATATTCTTGGACCACAAGAGGACATTCGTACAAGAAACTGGGATAAAAAAAAAATTGAGGAGAAGGCAGGAATAACATGAAATTCACTACAATGGATCAAAGAGACAGTGATTGTCTGAGAAAATGTGCCAGAATGAGAAAGTGTAACAAGTGGGTTCCACAGGGATCGGTATTGCGACCGGCGCTGTTTGTAGTGTAAATGAATGATGTAACAGAATAAATACAGATGCTTCCTTGTTTGTAGACGTAAAAAAAATACGAGGAGAATAATAAGGAATGAGGACAAGGACAGGCTGCAAATAAACCAAACTGCAAGAGTGGTCAAACAAGTAACTACTGGAATTCAACACCAGCCATTGCAAGGTTATGAACATTAGGGAAGAGTAAGAAGACCAGAAACAGCATATAAACTAGTGGGAGAGGGAGACTGCAAACCTCACTCAAGGATAAAAAAAAAGAAAGAGATAAAGGTAAACATAACGCAGAGCATATCTCCAGAGGTATACAAACCGAATACCCTCTGGAGCGAATGCTAGTTTGCTAAGACTAGCTTTCAGGACTCTCAACAGTCATTAACGGCTCTGTGAATGATATATGCTAGACCCATCTTCGGGTGTGAAGCACCACCATGAAGCCCTCGCTGGATCAAGCATATTAAGAAATTGGAAAAAGTGAAAAATTAAGCAATTATATTAGTCTCTCAATTCAAGAAAATGAACTATGAGGAAAGATTACAAGAACATAACCCGTTGAGCTTAGAGATAAGAGCCAGGGAAGATATGATATCGACATGCAAAATACTTAAGAGGACTTGAAGTGGACAGAGGTGGGAAACAGGTACACGGGGACACAGTTGAAACTTACAGATGAATCATAGGGGTTTCAGGAAATATTTCTTCAGCTCGAGGGTGGTCAGGAAGTGGAATGACCTCGACAAACTAGTAATGGAGACATTCTCCAAACATAGTTTTAAGAAAAGGTATGACAGGGCTCACAAGGCAAATTAACTCAGAGCTGGCAAGTTCAGAGGCAGGGCCAAGAGCTGAGAGCCAACCCTTGGAACTTCAAATAAAAACAACTGCAAATATGTGAGTACACACACACACATCTTCAGTTGCTGAAGAGGACGTCATTCTTAATACAGAGCTTCAATAGCAGGTATGATAAGACTCAAGAAGTCAGAATCAGTAATGCCAATCATAAGTCAGCTAGGAGGCGGGGTCAGCAGCCGAATTTCGACCCCCGTAAACACAAATCGGCGAGTACAAACACACTTGGATCCACTTATGTGGTTAATGTGGGTAAGTCTATCATTTATGAATTGATGGTGTGTGAGCTTCACCCCCCTCCTCCTCCCCCTTCCACAACCCTCCCTCCCCCTCCACCATATCCCTCATCCGCCCCCTCCCATCACTTCAACACATCTCCCGCACACACTATCACTTCTCCCGTAATTCCTTCAGTCTCTCTTCATAATTCAGTCTCCTGGGACTAATCTTGTTGTAAACCTTTTCTACTTTTCGTAAATGCTTGATTAGGTGAGGGGGCCTCCATGGTGGTACTGCATACTCCACGAGAGGTCTGACATACGTCGTGTAGAGAGTCCTAAAAAAAATCTTTATTGAGGTTTCTGAAGGTATTTCTAGTATTGGCTAAACTCGTATATGTTGCAGGTGTTATATGATTTATGTGCACCTCTAGCGATATGTTGGGTGTGATGTTCACTCCAAGGTCCTTCTACCTGACTGATATATGGTTTCTCGCTTCTTAGGCTCTATTCTGTATCTGGCCTTCTCTCCAAACCCTCGGTAAGTGACCTTGCATTAATGTTGGTAGAATTACCGACAATATATTAAGTAACGGCTTGACAAAGCTCCTGGAGAGCGAAACGTTGCCACAATAAAATGTCGCATTATTTGCACTTGTATCCTTTTACTTAACAAGAGTGATCTTGTACCTGCAGGAGTTAAAACACCAGTAACCACTTGTTCCACCATTCTTGCAAATCAACCTCTTGCCCCTCTCTATCCTCTTTGTAAACCTTCTCAGTAGCTTCACGTCATCAGCAAACAATGACACACAGGATTCAATCCCCTCTGTCAGGTCATTTACGTCTATTGAGTAAAGATCTTAGAGGTGATCCTTGGGTAACCCCACTTGTTACACTTTCCCATGCTGATACATATGCTCCTACCACCACTACACTGTTTTCTGTTTGTCGTGTGTGTGAGGAGGGGAAGGTCTGTCTATCCCCCTATCCCCCCTCTCTATTTAATATATATATATATATATATATATATATATATATATATATATATATATATATATATATATATATATATCAGGTCTGGCAACAACAACTCCGTGTAACGACCTCAGTACTTTATGGTTGGGCTAATGGTGGTTACGATGGTGGTGGAGATAATGGCGGTAGAGATGGTGGTGGTAGTGGTAGTGGTAGTGGTGGTGGTTAGAGGTACTGACAAGATATTTTGGAAATGTAGGTAATGCTGGTTGTGTAGATGGTGGTAGTGGTGGTGGTGACTGAAGTATTGTTGGTAAGATAAGGTAATGTTGAGATGTGGTGGTGGTGGGTTGGGGGTTGTGGTGGTGGTACACATTAATTCCCAGATACAGCCAGAAGGGGTTGTGGTGAAGGGGTTGTGGTGTAAGGATTGTGGAGGGGTTGTTGAGGGATTATGGTAAAGGGGTGTGGTAGAGGGGGTTTGGTGGGAGATTATGGTGGACGGGTTGTGGAGGCTGTGATGGAGAGATAGTGGAGGATTGTGGCAGAAGTAATATGGAGGGGTTGTGGTGGAGGACCACCAAGACTTGAAACAATTACTACTGGTACCTTGCAGGTTGAGGGTGGTGCTAGTGTGTGGTGGTTGGTGCAGGTGGGTAGTGATTGGTGCTAGTGTGTGGTGGTTGGTGCTGGTGGGTGGTGGCTGGTGCTAGTGTATGGTGGTTGGTGCCGGTGGGTGGTGGTTGGTGCTGGTGGGTAGTGGTTGGTGCTAGTGTGTGGTGGTTGGTGCCGGTGGGTGGTGGTTGGTGCTGGTGGGTAATAGTTGGTGCTGGTGGGTGGTGGCTGGTGCTAGTGCATGGTGGTTCGTGCTGGTGGGTGGTGGCTGGTGCTAGTGTATGGTGGTTGGTGCCGGTGGGTGGTGGTTGGTGCTGGTGTGTGGTGGTTGGTGCCGGTGGGTGGTGGTTGGTGCCGGTGGGTGGTGGTTGGTGCTGGTGGGTATTGGTTGGTGCTGGTGGGTAGTGGTTGGTGCTGGTGGGTGGTGGTTGGTGCTGGTGGGTGGTGGTTGGTGCTGGTGGGTGGTGGATGGTGCTGGTGGGTAGTGGTTGGTGATGATGGGTGGTGGTTGGTGCTAGTGGGTGGTGGTTGGTGCTGGTGGGTAGTGGTTGGTGCTGGTGGGTGGTGGTTGGTGCTGGTGGGTGGTGGTTGGTGCTGGTGGGTGGTGGATGGTGCTGGTGGGTAGTGGTTGGTGATGATGGGTGGTGGTTGGTGCTAGTGTGTGATGGTTGGCGCCGGTGGGTGGTGGTTGGTGATGATGGGTGGTGGTTGGTAGTGGCAAGGGATAACCTAGGATAACCTGGGATAACCTGAGAGCTTGAGAGAGGACGAGGGGGAGGGTGATGAGAACAGTGACAATGACTATGATTCTCCCCTACCTCCATCACCTTCCCCTCCCTCACCTCCATCATCCCTCCCCCACCCCATCCCCCCTTCCCCAGCAGCAGTGACTGGGTCTTCCTGACCTCTGGTCAACACACTCACTTCCTGAACATGTGTCAACATTACAACATGACACATGAGGTCAACACACTCACCTCTTGTGCACAATTCCACACAAACCAAACAAGAACAACCCCCACCAATAACAACACCACCACCATCAACAACCACCACCAACAACCAACACCACCACAACCAACACCAACAACAACCAACATTACCACAACCAACAACAACAACCAACACCACAACCACCAACAACAACCAACACCACAACCACCACCAACAGCCAACATTACCACAACCAACACCACAACCACCAACACCACAACCACCACCAACAACCAACACCACCACCAACAACAACCAACACCACAACCACCAACACCACAACCACCACCAACAACCAACACCACCACCAACAACATCCAACACCACCAACAACCACCACCACCACCAACAACAACACCACAACCACCAACAACCAACACCACAACCACCACCAACAACCAACATCACCACCAACAACCAACACCACAACCACCACCAACAACCAACACCACCAACAACAACAACCAACACCACAACCACCAACAACCAACACCACAACCACCACCAACAACCAACATCACCACCAACAACCAACACCACAACCACCACCAACAACCAACACCACCAACAACAACCAACACCACAACAACCAACACCACAACCACCACCAACAACCAACATCACCACCAACAACCAACACCACAACCACCACCAACAACCAACATCACCACCAACAACCAACACCACAACCACCACCAACAACCAACACCACCAACAACAACAACCAACACCACAACCACCAACAACAACCAACACCACAACCACCAACAACCAACACCACAACCACCAACAACCAACACCACAACCACCAACAACAACCAAAAACCACCAACAACAACCAACACCACAACCACCAACAACCAACACAACCACCAACAACAACCAACACAACCACCAACGACAACCAACACCACAACCACCAACAACCAACACAACCACCAACAACAACCAACACCACAACCACCAACAATCAACACAACCACCAACAACCAACACAACCACCAACAACAACCAACACAACCACCAACGACAACCAACACCACAACCACCAACAACAACCAACACCACAACCACCAACACCACAACCACCAACAACAATCAACACAACCACCAACAACAACCAACACCACAACCACCAACACCACAACCACCAACAACAACCAACACCACAACCACCAACAACAACCAACACAATCACCAACACCCAACACCACAACCACCAACAACACCACAACCACCAACAACAACACCACAACCACCAACAACAACCAACACAACCACCAACACCACAACCACCAACAACAACCAACACAACCACCAACAACAACCAACACCACAACCACCAACACCACAACCACCAACAACAACCAACACCACAACCACCAACAATAACCAACACCACCAACAACAACATATAACTTCTCTTCACTACTGGTAAGTTATCTGGACTAAATATGTCAAAACTACGAGACTGTAACACCTGTGCAACACATATGCAACACCTGTGCAACACATGTAACACCTGTGCAACACATATGCAACACTAGGTATCTCTGAGGAATCAGACATTTACAACATATGGGCAACTTTATCAGACGTGCTTCACATGTGTTGCCTATGGTGTTGCACATGTGTTTTGAAAATGGTGTCGCACATATTTTACACATGGTGTCGCACATATTTTACACATGGTGTTACACAAATGTAATTCATCTTGCCAGTATTGCATGCCATGATTGTAAGGACTCTGGTTATTCTGGCTTTGCCTGCGCTGCAGGCTTCATCGGTCGTACACAGAGTTGAATTTCAGTCCTGGAGGCAGTAGAGAAAGTTTGAGGTTATCAGTCCCT
>NC_091367.1:7526610-7779110 GCF_038502225.1 Cherax quadricarinatus
GCACAACTGCAAATTCTGCTTCTTACAGTGCAACAGTCGAAAAGTACAACAGAACACAAACAGTAGCAACAGAAAAACAGGAAATCAAAATAAACAGCACCAGCAGAAGAGAACCAGAAGAAGCAGATGAGAAAGAAGTCAGTAAACAGCGCAGAGTAAGGAGCAGAGGTCAGGAGCAGAGGTCAGGAGCAGAGATCAGGGAGCAGCAGTCATTAAACAGTAACAGACGACCGGGAAGCAGCAGCAGCAGAGGTCAGGTAGCAGTTAGAGGGCAGCAGCAGAGATCATGGAGCAGTTTGAGGACAGCAGCAGGAATCAGGCAGCAGTTGGAGGGCAGCAGCAGAGGTCAGGCAGAAGTTGGAGGGCAGCAACAGAGGTCAGGCAGCAGCAGAGGTCAGGCAGCAGTTGGAGTGCAGAAGCAGCAAAGGTTCGGTAGAGAACAGTAACAGAAGTGACGGGGAAGTAAACAGCAACAGAAGTGACGGGGAAGTAAACAGCAACAGAAGTGACGGGGAAGTAAACAGCAACAGAGGTGACGGGGAAGTAAACAGCAACAGAAGTGACGGGGAAGTAAACAGCAACAGAGGTGACGGGGAAGTAAACAGTAAGAGGTGACGGGGAAGTAAACAGCAACAGAGGTGATGGGGAAGTAAACAGCAACAGAAGTGACGGGGAAGTAAACAGCAACAGAGGTGACGGGGAAGTAAACAGTAAGAGGTGACGGGGAAGTAAACAGCAACAGAGGTGATGGGGAAGTAAACAGCAACAGAAGAGACGGGGAAGTAAACAGCAACAGAGGTGACGGGGAAGTAAACAGTAACAGAGGTGACGGGGAAGTAAACAGTAACAGAGGTGACGGGGAAGTAAACAGCAACAGAGGTGACGGGGAAGTAAACAGCAACAGAAGTGACGGGGAAGTAAACAGCAACAGAGGTGACGGGGAAGTAAACAGTAACAGAGGTGACGGGGAAGTAAACAGTAACAGAGGTGACGGGGAAGTAAACAGCAACAGAGGTGACGGGGAAGTAAACAGCAACAGAGGTGACGGGGAAGTAAACAACAAAAGAGGAGACGGGGAAGTAAACAGCAACAGATGTGACGGGGAAGTAAACAGCAACAGAGGTGACGGGGAAGTAAACAGCAACAGAGGTGACGGGGAAGTAAACAGCAACAGAGGTGACGGGGAAGTAAACAGCAACAGAGGTGACGGGGAAGTAAACAACAAAAGAGGTGACGGGGAAGTAAACAGCAACAGATGTGACGGGGAAGTAAACAGCAACAGAGGTGACGGGGAAGTAAACAGTAACAGAAGTGACGGGGAAGTAAACAGCAACAGAGGTGACGGGGAAGTAAACAGTAACAGAAGTGACGGGGAAGTAAACAGCAACAGAGGTGACGGGGAAGTAAACAGCAACAGAGGTGACGGGGAAGTAAACAGCAACAGAAGTGACGGGGAAGTAAACAGCAACAAGTGACGGGGAAGTAAACAGCAACAGAAGTGACGGGGAAGTAAACAGCAACAGAAGTGACGGGGAAGTAAACAGCAACAGATGTGACGGGGAAGTAAACAGCAATAGAAGTGACGGGGAAGTAAACAGCAACAGATGTGACGGGGAAGTAAACAGCAATAGAAGTGACGGGGAAGTAAACAGCAACAAGTGACGGGGAAGTAAACAGCAACAGAAGTGACGGGGAAGTAAACAGTAACAGAGGTGACGGGGAAGTAAACAGTAACAGAGGTGACGGGGAAGTAAACAGCAACAGAGGTGACGGGGAAGTAAACAGTAACAGAGGTGACGGGGAAGTAAACAGTAACAGAGGTGACGGGGAAGTAAACAGTAACAGATGTGACGGGGAAGTAAACAGTAACAGAGGTGACGGGGAAGTAAACAGTAACAGAGGTGACGGGGAAGTAAACAGTAACAGAGGTGACGGGGAAGTAAACAGCAACAGAGGTGACGGGGAAGTAAACAGTAACAGAGGTGACGGGGAAGTAAACAGTAACAGAGGTGACGGGGAAGTAAACAGTAACAGAGGTGACGGGGAAGTAAACAGCAACAGAGGTGACGGGGAAGTAAACAGCAACAGAGGTGACGGGGAAGTAAACAGCAACAGAGGTGACGGGGAAGTAAACAGCAACAGAGGTGACGGGGAAGTAAACAGCAACAGAGGTGACGGGGAAGTAAACAGTAACAGAAGTGACGGTGAAGTAAACAGCAACAGAAGTGACGGGGAAGTAAACAGCAACAGAAGTGACGGGGAAGTAAACAGCAACAGAGGTGACGGTGAAGTAAACAGCAACAGAGGTGACGGGGAAGTAAACAACAAAAGAGGTGACGGGGAAGTAAACAGCAACAGATGTGACGGGGAAGTAAACAGCAACAGAGGTGACGGGGAAGTAAACAGTAACAGAAGTGACGGGGAAGTAAACAGCAACAAGTGACGGGGAAATAAACAGCAACATAAGTGACGGGGAAGTAAACAGTAACAGAGGTGACGGGGAAGTAAACAGTAACAGAGGTGACGGGGAAGTAAACAGCAACAGAGGTGACGGGGAAGTAAACAGTAACAGAAGTGACGGGGAAGTAAACAGCAACAGAGGTGACGGGGAAGTAAACAGCAACAGAAGTGACGGGGAAGTAAACAGCAACAGAGGTGACGGGGAAGTAAACAGTAACAGAAGTAACGGTGAAGTAAACAGCAACAGAAGTGATGGGGAAGTAAACAGTAACAGAGGTGACGGGGAAGTAAACAGTAACAGAAGTGACGGGGAAGTAAACAGTAACAGAGGTGACCGGGAAGTAAACAGCAACAGAAGTGACGGGGAAGTTAACAGTAACAGAGGTGTCCGGGAAGTAAACAACAGAGGTGACGGGAAGTAAACAGTAACAGAGGTGACGGGGAAGAAAAGAGTAAGAGGTGACGGGGAAGTAAACAGCAGCAGAGGTGACGGGGAAGTAAACAGCAACAGAAGTGACGGGGAAGTAAACAGCAGCAGAGGTGACGGGGAAGTAAACAGCAACAGAGGTGACGGGGAAGTAAACAGCAACAGAGGTGACGGGGAAGTAAACAGCAACAACAGAGATCAGGGGGCAGATGGAGGGAAGCAGAAAAAGCCAGGGGTCAGCAGAAGAGGTCAGGGGTCAGCAGGAGATGTCAGCAAACAGCAGGAGGGGTCAGGAAACGAGTGGGCAGCGCCATATTGACTCTAAGTCTACGTGGGCAGAGCTTGGGGCAAGTGACGTCACTACTAGTTTACACTGACCGTGAAAACCCGTTGTGCGGGTGGGGGAGGTGAGGGATTTTAGGTGGGGAGGAGAAAGTGTTAGTGGGGATGGGCGGGGGAACGGTGCACTATTCTTTAAAGGGGCAGAAGAAGAAGAGCGGCTTATGGAGCAAGGGAGATTTTTTTTAAGTGTCCAGACCGGCTGTAATTATTTACATACGTAATGACCAGCCTTGCTACAACCTCTGAATGTCTCTTTTTTGTATGCTGCTTACGTATTATATATATATATATATATATGTGTGTGTGTGTGTGTGTGTGTGTGTGTGTGTGTGTGTGTGTGTGTGTGTGTGTGTGTGTGTGTGTGTGTGTGTGTGTCTCGTGACGAATATGTAAAACTGGTCAGTTTGCAAGAACTCATATATATATATATATATATATATATATATATATATATATATATATATATATATATATATATATATATATATATATACACTTGTTTGGTTCTAACATAAAACTCTCACTCTGAACACTGCAAGCTCCTGATGTATTGATTGCAACACGAAAGGCCTAGTGTTATCTTTCAACTCCTCCCGTGGTTGTTTTGCATTTTGTATCGCTTGTTCGCTAGTGCTCCATAATATATAATTTATACGTGCTAACAAGCGAACACGATAAATAAGCAAGAGTATTAAAGTGGGTCTAGGAGAGACGTGACAATGACATACAAAATCTTAAGAGGAACTGATACAGAGGGACAGACTGTATGAATTAAAGAGTACCAGGATCAAGAGGACAAACACTTATTGTATTTTCTTTCCCCTTTTCTTCCTATATTACTTCCTAATTCTTCACATTTCTACATCTTTCCCCTCCTCCTCTTCTTCTTTCCCCCATTTACATTGCTTTTTTGGCTCATTTCCTGGTTTTCTCTTTATTTCCTCGTGTCTTTATCCCCCCAAAAAGAATAAAACATAATTGGCGATGGACACCTGTGGAACACAGTACAACTGTTACATAGGTACACAGGTGTCTCAGTGACATCTGCCAGTGTTAATCTTCACCAGCTGCCACAAAGGTTTTAACATCACAGCAGCTGCCACAAAGGTAACAACGTCACAACAGTTGCCACAAAGGTAACAACGGCACACCAGCTGCTACAAAGGCAACGATGCACCAGCTACTACAAAGGTACGCACGCTACACCAGCTGCTACAAAGGTACGCACGCTACACCAGCTACTACAAAGGTACGCACGCTACACCAGCTACTACAAAGGTACCCACGCTACACCAGCTACTACAAAGGTACCCACGCTACACCAGTTGCTACAAAGGTACCCACGCTACACCAGCTGCTACAAAGGTACACACGCTACACCAGTTGCTACAAAGGTACGCACGCTACACCAGCTGCTACAAAGGTACCCACGCTACACCAGTTGCTACAAAGGTACGCACGCTACACCAGTTGCTACAAAGGTACCCACGCTACACCAGCTACTACAAAGGTACCCATGCTACACCAGCTGCTACAGAGGTACGCACGCTACACCAGCTGCTACAAAGGTACGCACGCTACACCAGTTGCTACAAAGGTACGCACGCTACACCAGCTGCTACAAAGGTACCCACGCTACACCAGTTGCTACAAAGGTACCCACGCTACACCAGCTACTACAAAGGTACCCATGCTACACCAGTTGCTACAAAGGTACCCACGCTACACCAGCTACTACAAAGGTACCCATGCTACACCAGCTACTACAAAGGTACCCATGCTACACCAGTTGCTACAAAGGTACCCACGCTACACCAGCTACTACAAAGGTACCCATGCTACACCAGTTGCTACAAAGGTACCCACGCTACACCAGCTACTACAAAGGTACCCATGCTACACCAGCTACTACAAAGGTACCCATGCTACACCAGTTGCTACAAATTATTATAATCAAAAAGAAGCGCTAAGCCACAGTTGCTACAAAGGTACCCACGCTACACCAGTTGCTACAAAGGTACCCACGCTACACCAGCTGCTACAAAGGTAGCAAGTTACCAACGCTACACCAGCTTCGTTACATTTTCACTCTGGAGCTGATTTATCCAAGAATGTAAACAAACCCCTTCTGGCTGGCATTAAGGGCGAAGATTGCGCAGGGCGCTGAGGGACTCTCGCCCCTACATGCCCATGCCCATACTCATCCCATCTCCCGCACATGATGTGGGATTACCACATCATGGAGTGGGTGTAAGTGGGTGGGTGAAGTGGGTGTATGTGGGAGGGATATGTATGTACAGCGTTTGGTTCGGACGTGGGCGTAAATAGTGAGTAATGGGTAGAGTACATGGGAGCACAACTGAGTACATGGGAGCACAGGTGGATTACGTGGGAGTATATAGTTGCAATGGAAAACAATGGATTGCAAAGGAGTACAGTATACTACAAGGACAGAGACAGTAGCAAAGCCTTCAAGAGTACAGCTGAGTACATGCGATAATTACGAGACTTATTATAATTGAGTACTTAGAAAGAGGTCAACTAGTTAAGTAATAACAGGTGTTGGTAATAAGCGGAGAGGGTGGGTAGTGAGGGTGGGTAGTGAGGGTGGGTAGTGTGGGTGGGTAGTGAGGGTGGGTAATGAGGGTGGGTAGTGAGGGTGAGTAGCGAGGGTGGGTAGTGAGGGTGAGTAGCGAGGGTGGGTAATGAGGGTGGGTAGTGAGGGTGGGTGGTGGGCGACACAGGGCGTGGTGGGAACCCACGTTTGACCATGCTTACAGTGCTAAGTCATGTCAAGGCAGTGTACATAGCGGTACAACACTGAACTACGACGCCCATTTCTACGTGGGCGTGAGAGAGAGAGAGAGAGAGAGAGAGAGTTATTGCTCCATTTATCACAACAGAAACAAGGTCATGTTTTGTGCCCCCACACGTCAGTCACCATCACGGTAGAGTGACCAAAAGAAAAAGAGGAAACGCATTGACTATCGTTCACTCAACAGCTGTCTTGCTTCCAGTATTACGCAGACATCACAATTCAACTGACCCTCTCTAAGAAGTGCCACATCCGCACCCACCCTCCAGAGTGCCGGCACTCCGAAGGCACTCATGGCACTATAGAAGAGGTAAACAATGTGAAAGTTCACCAAAACTTGGACCGTGAAAATAGCAGCAAAAATAATAAGGATGTCCACATACACACATAGCCAGGAACCTGACTCGACCCCTGCAGCCACATACAGATAAGTACGTACAGTAGCGATCAGTGAAGAGGCGGGGTCAGGAGCTATGAATCTATCCCTGAAACCACAAATAGGTGAGTACAGGAGAGGTTAAGGGAAATCGACCTGACGACACTGGAAGACAGGAGGGACGGGGACACATGATAACGACATACAAAATACTGAGAGGAATCGACAAGGTGGACAGAGACAGAATGTTCCAGAGATGGGACACAGCAACAAGGGATCACAACTGTAAGTTGAAGACTCAGATGAGTCACAGGGATGTTAGGAAGTATTTCTTCAGTCACAGAATTGTCAGGAAGTGCAACAGTCAGGAGAGTGATGTAGTGGTGGCAAGATCCATGAACAGCTTGAAGAAGAGATACGACAAGGCTCGTGGAGCAGGGAGAGAGTGGACCTAGTAGCGACCAGCGAAGAGGCGGGGCCAGTAGCTGTGAATCGACCCCTGCAACCACAAATAGGTGAGTACACAGAGTAACTGTACTCACTAAAGAAGCTGAACTGAGGTGTTGACTGAGGACTCTTCTTGTACAAGATAAACAAGAATTAAATAAAGAAACTTTCTGCTAAGTAATTATCTTACGCTTGTTTCAACTATTTACTTAAGTCAACTTTCTTAAACAGGAATTGGATTAGACGAGAATTTACCTACAGATTATATTATTATTAATTATTATTATTATCACTATTACGTTCATGAGAAGCACTAAACCTGTAAGGGACACTAAAGCGCCTTGGAAGAACAGAGTAAATCAGCCTTGATCCAAGGGAGGGAGTAACTCCATTAAGGTCAGGATGCCATGAGCCAGAGCTGTGTTTGTGGGGGAGTGTAGGAGGGGGTGTTGGAGGGTATGTGGGTGGGTGTTGGAGGGTATGTGGGTGGGTGTTGGAGGGTATGTGGGTGGGTGTGGGAGGGTATGTGGGTGGGTGTGGGAGGGTATGTGGGTGGGTGTGGGAGGGAGGGTATGTGGGTGGTTGTGGGAGGGTATGTGGGTGGGTGTGGGTGGGTGTGTGTTAGGGTATGTGGGTGGAAGAGGTATTAGTGGTGTTAAGCACTGTTGTGGGTTGGGGGTGTAGGTGTGGGCGTGGTCGAGGGTGGTCAGGGTTAAGCGTGTGGGCGGTTGTGTGGGCAATTGTGTGGGCGGTGATGAGGGCGGTAGTACCATTTATAGACAATGTTTATCTAAGATATTACTACCAACGACACGCACTCACAAACCACCAATAATGCGCACACACATACACACACACACAAGGATCCATACATAGCTTTAAGCAGAGGTATGATAAAGCTCACGGTTCAGGGAGAGTGACCTAGTAGCGACCAGTGAAGAGGCGGGGCCAGGAGCTTGGACTCGACCCCTGCAACCTCAACTACGTGAGTACACACGCACAGACAAACCACCAATACACACACACACACACACACACAAACCACCAGTAACACACGCACACACAAACCACTAATAATGCGCGCGCACACACATACAAACCATCAATAACACACACGCATACAAACCACCAATAAGACACATACACACACAAACCACCAATGTACACACACACACACACAAACCATCAATAACACACACACACACAAACCACCAATAACACACACACATACAAACCACCAATAAGACACATACACACACAAACCACCAATGTACACACACACACACACAAACCACCAATAACACACACACAAACCACCAATAACACACACACAAACCACCAATAACACACACACACACAAACCACCAATGTACACACACACACACACAAACCACCAATAACACACACACAAACCACCAATAATACACACACAAACCACCAATGTACACACACACACACACAAACCACCAATAACACACACACAAACCACCAATAACACACACACAAACCACCAATAACACACACACACACAAACCACCAATGTACACACACACACACACAAACCACCAATAACACACACACAAACCACCAATAACACACACACACACACAAACCACCAATAACACACACACACACAAACCACAAATAACACACACACACACACAAACCACAAATAACACACACACACACACAAACCACAAATAACACACACACACACAAACCACAAATAACACACACACACACACAAACCACAAATAACACACACACATACCACCAATAACATACACAACAAACCACCAATAACACACACACACACAAACCACCAATAACACACACACACACAGTGTTACTGGTAAACACCTGGCCAGGCCTACGTCAGCTGTAGGAGAATTACTATCCCCGTTATTTAGTAGAGCCATTATTACAACCCAGGATTCCAAATGGCCTGTTATCCCGGGTGTAATGGGAGCAAAATAAACAGCAGAAAAAGTTTAGACTTATATTATCCTTCACCAATTTAGAACAGCAATATGTACACTATGTACAGTGATAAGTACAGTGCACTCCACGGTAAGCAAGGCAGAATAGAAGCCACAAGATAGCAGACCGTGCTTCAACCAGCTCTAGAATGGGAATGACAAGGGCAGACAGGAGAGCGGTACCCACATAACCTCTGCGATTGCCAAAACCATCTTCTTATTGGCTAGAACCTGGTCACTAGTTGAACAACGGGGCCCCATCATCAACTCTTAGCAACCTGGTTCGCTGGTTGGGGGAGATAGCCTGTAAATGAGGGTGTGTACATGCGCCGAATAAAGGTTACGTACTCTTTGCATGCCACACCCCCACCCCGAGAAGGCTCAGGATTAGGCTGCCACCTCCCAGTGGTAACCGTGCTGCCATGGCACAAAATAATGGGACCGCCTTTCCTCTCCACCATCAAACTCTTAGATATTATTATTATAATCATAGGGGACCAACTCTTAGATAGAGCTCAGCTTTTCTCGTGACCAAAAGCCAAACCCTAAACTTAAGAGTGAGACAGCAGTCAGACAGGCTAGCATAGGTCCAAGATACAGGCGGACGGTAGCCCGCATCCCCTCACTAAAAAAAAACCCACACCAAACAGGCTAGTAACAACTGACACGCAAAATTTGTAAAGCAATGCCAGACAGCTACACTGTTCTAGAAGATTGACCGTAGCGAAGCGAGCACACCGAACAAGCTAGTAGCGAGCTGTTGAACGATCACACAATAGCAAGGCTGACCATAACAAAACTGACACGCAAAATTTGTAAAGCAATGCCAGACAGCAAGCTGCACAATGTTCCTGCTACGAGCTTCACCCTAAGCTCAACCGTTTCTCTAAGTCCAGCTCCAGCTCTCGGACAGGCTACCCATATTACAACCCAGGATTCCAAATGGCCTGTTATCCCGGGTGTAATGGGAGCAAAATAAACACAGCAGAAAAAGTTTAGACTTATATTATCCTTCACCAATTTAGAACAGCAATATGTACACTATGTACAGTGATAAGTATAGTGCACTCCACGGTAAGCAAGGCAGAATAGAAGCCACAAGATAGCAGACCGTGCTTCAACCAGCTCTAGAATGGGAATGACAAGGGCAGACAGGAGAGCGGTACCCACATAACCTCTGCGATTGCCAAAACCATCTTCTTATTGGCTAGAACCTGGTCACTAGTTGAACGACGGGGCCCCATCATCAACTCTTAGCAACCTGGTTCGCTGGTTGGGGGAGATAGCCTGTAAATGAGGGTGTGTACATGCGCCGAATAAAGGTTACGTACTCTTTGCATGCCACAGCCATCTAGCCATCCCGAGTGAGGATAGATCACCTACTAAATGAACAGTGGATCCTGATTCCCTACCAGCTGGATAGAACCCCAGCTGGATAAAACACCAGCTGGATAAAACACGGACCGCTAGATCACCTGTTCAGTGCGTTCTTTTTACCCTTGTTCTTCAGTTGAATGTGTTCTCTCTACCCTTGTTCTCTAGTTGCATGCGTTCTCTCTACCGTTGTTCTCCACATGCGTCATATGTGTGTTCTCTTTACTGCTGTTCTTCCGTTCAATGCGCGCGCCACTACGCGCCAACATGCGCATGCAGAGAAAGAGAGCGCATAGTTTCAAGAATATCCCGGCCTTGTGCGGCCTTGTGCTCACTGTGTTAATGTTCTCTGTTCTCTAGCACTGCGTTATGTCCTCTCCGCTCTATAGTTCTTGTACTCCAGGGATTCTTCCTAGAGATCTTCCCAGAAAGAGGCACTACCCTCCTTTCATACAAGTGTTAACTGGAAGGCTGTTAAATGTTTAGTACTCTGACAGAACTGCTGATCAATACTCCCCGTCTCATTTATCCGCAAGATGGCAGGTAAATCTTACGCCAAGTGTGCGTCCTATGACTCATCTAGAGTGTGCTCTAAGCTTTACCTAGAGTGCAGCCTCAGCTTCACCTAGAGTGCGTCCTAAGCTTCACCTATTGCATCCTAACCCTTACCTAGTGAATCCTAACCCCTCACCTAGAGTGCGTGACAACTCCCACCTAGAGTGCATCACAACCCTCACCTAGAGTGTATCATAAGCCTCACCTAGAGTGAGTCCTAACCCTCACCTAGAGTGCGTCCTAACCCTCACCTACAATACAAATAAACAGTAACTATCATCATTAAAGACTACGGTAGCCAAGAGCTAGTGGTGATACATTATAGTGAATCAGTATAGTATGGTGATTCAGTATAGTGAATCACCACTGGGCTAAATGCTAAGGTATGTCAGTATGATGGTATACAATACCGTCAAGACACATGCGTAAAAGTTGAGCACCTTTCAGGAACAATGAGGTACAATACCGTGACTGGAACAATACACAAATAACCCGCACATAGGAGAGAAAAGTTTACGAAGCTTACTACTTCTATTACCAGCATTACCACTACCACTGCTTCTTTTTCTTCCTCTCTTGGTCCCGTCCTCATCCTCCTCGCCTATTTATACTGGCTCCCTCACTCTTTTGTGTCACTGACACTTGTAAATGGTCCAAGTCGGACCGAAACGTTGTCGTAAGCTTCTTTCTCTTATGTGCCGGTTATTTGTGTTAAGTATCTTTATTCCGAAACGTTTC
Organism: Cherax quadricarinatus; assembly: GCF_038502225.1. Taxonomy (NCBI): domain Eukaryota; kingdom Metazoa; phylum Arthropoda; class Malacostraca; order Decapoda; family Parastacidae; genus Cherax; species Cherax quadricarinatus. The sequence continues at coordinate 7,538,124 of NC_091367.1, forward strand.
GCCTACACAGGTTACCCTACCTTTGTAGATACAAAGGTGTCTATCGAACGAAGTACTTCCTGGTTAAGGTATCAAAATTGAATTACATAATGTAGGACATGTGACGTGATGGGAGGTGACGTAATGGGAGGGTGAGGTGATGGGGTGGAGGTGAAGGGGGTGAGGTGATTGATGGGATAAGGTGGTAGGTAAGCACCTTAAGCCAGCATCGTAAACATGTCTAATGCTCTTAAGAAGACATATTTAGAACCAGCATCCATTACGTGGTGAGATGCAGCCTCCCTTCATCTCTCTCTCCCTCTCTCACCGTGAACACCATCCACCCCTATGTATGCACCCTCCACCTCCACGTACATCCTCAACGTCCACGTACATCCACCTCCACGTACATCCTCAACCTACAAATCCAGCAACACCTTTGATGTTGGCGTAGCTGATGAACCCTTAGTTGAATACCGGACGACATCCTCATCACCCTACTGAAGTTTTCCATCTCAGACTGACACTACTGAAGTCTACCAGCTCAGACTGACACTAATGAAGTCTACCAGCTCAGACTGACACTACTGAAGTCTACCAGCTCAGACTGACACTACTGAAGTCTACCAGCTCAGACTGATACTACTGAAGTCTACCAGCTCAGACTGACACTACTGAAGTCTACCAGCTCAGACCGACACTGCTAAAGTCTACCAGCTCAGACCGACACTACTGAAGTCTACCAGCTCAGACCGACACTACTGAAGTCTACCAGCTCAGACTGACACTACTGAAGTCTACCAGCTCAGACTGACACTACTGAAGTCTACCAGCTCAGACTGACACTACTGAAGTCTACCAGCTCAGACTGACACTACTGAAGTCTACCAGCTCAGACTGACACTACTGAAGTCTACCACCTCAGAATGACACTACTGAAGTCTACCAGCTCAGACTGACACTACTGAAGTCTACCAGCTCAGACTGACACTACTGAAGTCTACCAGCTCAGACTGACACTACTGAAGTCTACCAGCTCAGACTGACACTACTGAAGTCTACCAGCTCAGACTGACACTACTGAAGTCTACCAGCTCAGACTGACACTACTGAAGTCTACCAGCTCAGAATGACACTACTGAAGTCTACCAGCTCAGACTGACACTACTGAAGTCTACCAGCTCAGACTGACACTACTGAAGTCTACCAGCTCAGACTGACACTACTGAAGTCTACCAGCTCATACCGACACTACTGAAGTCTACCAGCTCAGACTGACACTACTGAAGTCTACCAGCTCAGACTGACACTACTGAAGTCTACCAGCTGAGACTGACACTACTGAAGTCTACCAGCTCAGACTGACACTACTGAAGTCTACCAGCTCATACCGACACTACTGAAGTCTACCAGCTCAGACTGACACTACTGAAGTCTACCAGCTCAGACTGACACTACTGAAGTCTACCAGCTGAGACTGACACTACTGAAGTCTACCAGCTCAGACTGACACATTTCAACACCTTATAAGAGCATCATCCTGTGTGATGGAATATAACAGGAAAACACAGACAGCTTTTGTTCCCACTGTGTAACTATATAGAAAAAAAATAGTGTAGCGACACACTGCTGGTGTTGCCACTGTGTAACTATCATACAGAATAGTGAATAACCTAGCAGCACGCTGCCGATGTATCCATTTTTTAAATAAGCTGTGTATCTTATATGTTCTTCCCTTACTCCCTCCCCTCCCCTCCCGTCCCGTCCCGTCCCCTCCCCTCCCGTCCCGTCCCGTCCCCTCCCCTCCCCTCCCGTCCCGTCCCCTCCCCTCCCCTCCCATCCCCTCCCGTACCTTCCACTGACTCGTGGATGAAAGTGTCCTGGAAAGTGTCAATGTGCTCCAGCAAGTACAAGGTCACTGGTGCTGGGGGAGTGTCCCGAGTGATGACGGGCGGGAGCAGGGAAGAGTGTGGGGAAGAAGTGTCTGTTGGGAGGCGTGAGGAAGGTGGGGAGAAGTGTATGTTGGGAGGTGTGGGGGAGGTGTGGGGAAGGTGTGGAGAAGTGTATGTTGGGAGGTGTGGGGAAGGTGGGGAGAAGTGTCCGTTGGGAGGTGTGGGGAAGGTGGGGAGAAGTGTCTGTTGGGAGGTGTGGGGAAGGTGTGGAGAAGTCTCTGTTGGGAGGCGTGAGGAAGGTGGGGAGAAGTGTATGTTGGGAGGTGTGGGGAAGGTGTGGAGAAGTGTATGTTGGAAGGTGGGGAGAAGTGTCTGTTGGGAGGTGTGGGGAAGGTGTGGAGAAGTATCTGTTGGGAGGTGTGGGGAAGGTGTGGAGAAGTGTCTGTTGGGAGGTGTGGGGAAGGTGGGGAGAAGTGTATGTTGGGAGGTGTGAGGAAGGTGGGGAGAAGTGTATGTTGGGAGGTGTGGGGAAGGTGGGGAGAAGTGTCTGTTGGGAGGTGTAGGAAAGGTGTGGAGAAGTGTCTGTTGGGAGGTGTGGGGAAGGTGTGGAGAAGTGTCTGTTGGGAGGTGTGGGGAAGGTGTGGAGAAGTGTCTGTTGGGAGGTGTGGGGAAGGTGTGGAGAAGTGTCTGTTGGGAGGTGTGGGGAAGGTGTGGAGAAGTGTATGTTGGGAGGTGTGGGGAAGGTGGGGAGAAGTGTATGTTGGGAGGTGTGGGGAAGGTGGGGAGAAGTGTCTCTTGGGAGGTGTGGAGAAGTGTCTGTTGGGAGGTGCGGGGAAGGTGTGGAGAAGTGTCTGTTGGGAGGTGTGGGGAAGGTGTGGAGAAGTGTCTGTTGGGAGGTGTGGGGAAGGTGTGGAGAAGTGTCTGTTGGGAGGCGTGGCGAAGGTGTGGAGAAGTGTCTGTTGGGAGGTGTGGGGAAGGTGTGGAGAAGTGTCTGTTGGGAGGTGTGGGGAAGGTGTGGAGAAGCGTCTGTTGGGAGGTGTGGGGAAGGTGTGGAGAAGTGTCTGTTGGGAGGTGTGGGGAAGGTGTGGAGAAGTGTCTGTTGGGAGGTGTGGGGAAGGTGTGGAGAAGTGTCTGTTGGGAGGTGTGGGGAAGGTGTGGAGAAGTGTCTGTTGGGAGGTGTGGGGAAGGTGGGGAGAAGTGTATGTTGGGAGGTGTGGGGAAGGTGGGGAGAAGTGTATGTTGGGAGGTGTGAGGAAGGTGGGGAGAAGTGTATGTTGGGAGGTGTGAGGAAGGTGTGGAGAAGTGTCTGTTGGGAGGTGTGGGGAAGGTGTGAGGAAGGTGTGGAGAAGTGTATGTTGGGAGGTGTGGGAAGGTGGGGAGAAGTGTATGTTGGGAGGTGTGAGGAAGGTGTGAGGAAGGTGTGGAGAAGTGTATGTTGGGAGGTGTGGGAAGGTGGGGAGAAGTGTATGTTGGGAGGTGTGGGGAAGGTGGGGAGAAGTGTATGTTGGGAGGTGTGGGGAAGGTGGGGAGAAGTGTATGTTGGGAGGTGTGGGGAAGGTGTGGAGAAGTGTATGTTGGGAGGTGTGGGGAAGGTGGGGAGAAGTGTATGTTGGGAGGTGTGGGGAAGGTGGGGAGAAGTGTATGTTGGGAGGTGTGGGGAAGGTGTGGAGAAGTGTCTGCTGGAAGGTGTGGGGAAGGTGTGGAGAAGTGTCTGTTGGGAGGTGTGAGGAAGGTGTGGAGAAGTGTATGTTGGGAGGTGTGGGGAAGGTGTGGAGAAGTGTCTGCTGGAAGGTGTGGGGAAGGTGTGGAGAAGTGTCTGCTGGGAGGTGTGGGGAAGGTGTGGAGAAGTGTATGTTGGGAGGTGTGGGGAAGGTGTGGAGAAGTGTCTGCTGGAAGGTGTGGGGAAGGTGTGGAGAAGTGTCTGTTGGGAGGTGTGAGGAAGGTGTGGAGAAGTGTATGTTGGGAGGTGTGGGGAAGGTGTGGAGAAGTGTCTGCTGGGAGGTGTGGGGAAGGTGTGGAGAAGTGTATGTTGGGAGGTGTGGGGAAGGTGTGGAGAAGTGTCTGTTGGGAGGTGTGGGGAAGGTGGGGAGAAGTGTCTGCTGGGAGGTGTGGGGAAGGTGTGGAGAAGTGTATGTTGGGAGGTGTGGGGAAGGTGTGGAGAAGTGTCTGTTGGGAGGTGTGGGGAAGGTGTGGAGAAGTGTCTGCTGGGAGGTGTGGGGAAGGTGTGGAGAAGTGTATGTTGGGAGGTGTGGGGAAGGTGTGGAGAAGTGTCTGTTGGGAGGTGTGGGGAAGGTGGGGAGAAGTGTCTGCTGGGAGGTGTGGGGAAGGTGTGGAGAAGTGTCTGTTGGGAGGTGTGGGGAAGGTGGGGAGAAGTGTCTGCTGGGAGGTGTGGGGAAGGTGTGGAGAAGTGTCTGTTGGGAGGTGAGGGGAAGGTGGGGAGAAGTGTCTGTTGGGAGGTGTGGGGAAAAGTGTATGTTGGGAGGTGTGGGGAAGGTGTGGAGAAGGGTATGACGGGGAAAAATGAGGGGGAGAGGGGGTAAAATGGAGGGTGACAAGAGACAAAAGCGTGAGGGGTCGTGGGGAGGAAGGGAGGCACTTGTCTCCCCCAGCAACAAGCACTCAACAAAACACACTCAACACTGAGTGTCTTCAATCCAGACTCGAGTGAACACACTTCACCCAAACTCAAAAATTATTTAAATTTTAATAAAAATTATAAAAGTATTATGCCACCATTTTGACCTTTATTGAAGGTAATAATCTGTCTTTATTGAAGGTAATAATCTGTCTTTATTGAAGGTAATAATCTGTCTTTATTGAAGGTAATAATCTGTCTTTATTGAAGGTAATAATCTGTCTTTATTGAAGGTAATAATCTGTCTTTATTGAAGGTAATAATCTGTCTTTATTGAAGGTAATAATCTGTCTTTATTGAAGGTAATAATCTGTCTTTATTGAAGGTAATAATCTGTCTTTATTGAAGGTAATAATCTGTCTTTATTGAAGGTAATAATCTGTCTTTATTGAAGGTAATAAGCTGTCTTTATTGAAGGTAATAATCTGTCTTTATTGAAGGTAATAAGCTGTCTATTGAAAGCAATAAGCTGTCTATTGAAAGCAATAAGCTGTCTATTGAAGCAATAAGCTGTCTATTGAAAGCAATAAGCTGTCTATTGAAAGCAATAAGCTGTCTTTATTGAAAACAATAAGCTGTCTATTGAAAGCAATAAGCTGTCTTTATTGAAAGCAATAAGCTGTCTTTATTGAAAGCAATAAGCTGTCTTTATTGAAAGCAATAAGCTGTCTTTATTGAAAGCAATAAGCTGTCTATTGAAAGCAATAAGCTGTCTATTGAAGCAATAAGCTGTATATTGAAAGCAATAAGCTGTCTAATGAAAGCAATAAGCTGTCTATTGAAAGCAATAAGCTGTCTTTATTGAAAGCAATAAGCTGTCTTTATTGAAAACAATAAGCTGTCTATTGAAAGCAATAAGCTGTCTTTATTGAAAGCAATAAGCTGTCTTTATTGAAAGCAATAAGCTGTCTTTATTGAAAGCAATAAGCTGTCTATTGAAAGCAATAAGCTGTCTATTGAAGCAATAAGCTGTATATTGAAAGCAATAAGCTGTCTAATGAAAGCAATAAGCTGTCTATTGAAAGCAATAAGCTGTCTAAATTGAAAGCAATAAGCTGTCTATTGAAAGCAATAAGCTGTCTATTGAAGCAATAAGCTGTATATTGAAAGCAATAAGCTGTCTATTGAAAGCAATAAGCTGTCTATTGAAAGCAATAAGCTGTCTTTATTGAAAACAATAAGCTGTCTATTGAAAGCAATAAGCTGTCTTTATTGAAAGCAATAAGCTGTCTTTATTGAAAGCAATAAGCTGTCTAATGAAAGCAATAAGCTGTCTTTATTGAAAGCAATAAGCTGTCTATTGAAAGCAATAAGCTGTCTTTATTGAAAGCAATAAGCTGTCTTTATTGAAAACAATAAGCTGTCTATTGAAAGCAATAAGCTGTCTTTATTGAAAGCAATAAGCTGTCTTTATTGAAAGCAAGCTGTCTTTATTGAAAGCAATAAACTGTCTTTATTGAAAGCAATAAGCTGTCTATTGAAAGCAATAAGCTGTCTTTATTGAAAGCAATAAGCTGTCTATTGAAAGCAATAAGCTGTCTATTGAAAGCAATAAGCTGTCTTTATTGCAAGCAATAAGCTGTCTATTGAAAGCAATAAGCTGTCTATTGAAAGCAATAAGCTGTCTTTATTGAAAGCAATAAGCTGTCTATTGAAAGCAATAAGCTGTCTATTGAAAGCAATAAGCTGTCTTTATTGAAAACAATAAGCTGTCTATTGAAAGCAATAAGCTGTCTTTATTGAAAGCAATAAGCTGTCTTTATTGAAAGCAATAAGCTGTCTTTATTGAAAGCAATAAGCTGTCTATTGAAAGCAATAGACTGATGCAGTGGTCGGAGAAGTGGCAGATGCAGTTTTATATAGACAAATGCAAAGTTCTAAATGTTGGACAGGACAATAACCATGCCACATATAAACTAAATAATGTAGATCTTAATATTACGGATTGCGAAAAAGATTTAGGAGTTCTGGTTAGCAGTAATCTGAAACCAAGACAACAGTGCATAAGTGTTCGCAATAAAGCTAATAGAATCCTTGGCTTCATATCAAGAAGCATAAATAATAGGAGTCCTCAGGTTGTTCTTCAACTCTATACATCCTTGGTTAGGCCTCATTTAGATTATGCTGCACAGTTTTGGTCACCGTATTACAGAATGGATATAAATTCTCTGGAAAATGTACAAAGGAGGATGACAAAGTTGATCCCATGTATCAGAAACCTTCCCTATGAGGATAGACTAAGGGACCTGAAACTGCACTCTCTAGAAAGACGTAGAATTAGGGGGGATATGATTGAGGTGTATAAATGGAAGACAGGAATAAATAAAGGGGATGTAAATAGTGTGCTGAAAATATCTAGCCTAGACAGGACTCGCAGCAATGGTTTTAAGTTGGAAAAATTCAGATTCAGGAAGGATATAGGAAAGTACTGGTTTGGTAATAGAGTTGTGGATGAGTGGAACAAACTCCCAAGTACCGTTATAGAGGCCAGAACGTTGTGTAGCTTTAAAAATAGGTTGGATAAATACATGAGTAGATGTGGGTGGGTGTGAGTTGGACCTGATAGCTTGTGCTACCAGGTCGGTTGCCGTGTTCCTCCCTTAAGTCAATGTGACCTGACCTGACCTGACTAGGTTGGGTGCATTGGCTTAAGCCGGTAGGAGACTTGGACCTGCCTCGCATGGGCCAGTAGGCCTTCTGCAGTGTTCCTTCGTTCTTATGTTCTATTGAAAGCAATAAGCTGTCTTTATTGAAAACAATAAGCTGTCTATTGAAAGCAATAAGCTGTCTATTGAAAGCAATAAGCTGTCTATTGAAAGCAATAAGCTGTCTATTGAAAGCAATAAGCTGTCTATTGAAAGCAATAAGCTGTCTTTATTGAAAACAATAAGCTGTCTATTGAAAGCAATAAGCTGTCTATTGAAAGCAATAAGCTGTCTTTATTGAAAACAATAAGCTGTCTATTGAAAATAATATGTCTTTATTGAAAGTAATAATCTGTCTTTATTGAAAGTAATAATCTGTCTTTATTGAAAGTAATAATCTGTCTTTATTGAAAGTAATAAAATAGTGCAGCAACCTCGATTATTAACGACCAGAGATAATGTTTTTTGCTGAGTTCACTGGTGAGTGTTGGTGCTGTGTCACTCTGACGGCAGCACCACCTCCACTAGACAACAGTACTAGCACCACCTCCACTAGACAACAGTACTAGCACCACCTCCACTAGACAACAGTACTAGCACCACCTCCACTAGACAACAGTACTAGCAGCACCACCTCCACTAGACAACAGTACTAGCAGCACCACCTCCACTAGACAACAGTACTAGCAGCACCACCTCCACTAGACAACAGTACTAGCAGCACCACCTCCACTAGACAACAGTACTAGCAGCACCACCTCCACTAGACAGTACTAGCAGCACCACCTCCACTAGACAACAGTACTAGCAGCACCACCTCCACTAGACAACAGTACTAGCAGCACCACCTCCACCAGACAACAGTACTAGCAGCACCACCTCCACTAGACAACAGTACTAGCAGCACCACCTCCACTAGACAACAGTACTAGCAGCACCACCTCCACTAGACAACAGTACTAGCAGCACCACCTCCACTAGACAACAGTACTAGCAGCACCACCTCCACTAGACAACAGTACTAGCAGCACCACCTCCACTAGACAACAGTACTAGCAGCACCACCTCCACTAGACAACAGTACTAGCACCACCACCTCCACTAGACAACAGTACTAGCACCACCACCTCCACTAGACAACAGTACTAGCAGCACCACCTCCACTAGACAACAGTACTAGCAGCACCACCTCCACCAGACAACAGTACTAGCAGCACCACCTCCACCAGACAACAGTACTAGCAGCACCACCTCCACTAGACAACAGTACTAGCAGCACCTCCACCAGACAACAGTACTAGCAGCACCACCTCCACTAGACAACAGTATTAGCAGCACCACCTCCACCAGACAACAGTACTAGCAGCACCACCTCCACTAGACAACAGTACTAGCACCACCTCCACTAGACAACATTACTAGCACCACCTCCACTAGACAACAGTACTAGCAGCACCACCTCCACTAAACAGTACTAGCAGTCCCAACTCCACTAGACAACAGTACTAGCAGCAGCACCTCCACTAGACAACAGAACTAGCAGCACCTCCACTAGACAACAGTACTAGCACCAGCTCCACTAGACAACAGTACTAGCAGCACCACCTCCACTAGACAACAGTACTACCAGCACCACCTCCACTAGACAACAGTACTAGCAGCAGCACCTCCACTAGACAACAGTACTAGCACCACCTCCACTAGACAACAGTACTAGCAGCACCACCTCCACTAGACAACAGTACTAGCAGCACCACCTCCACTAGACAACAGTACTAGCAGCACCACCTCCACTAGACAACAGTACTAGCAGCACCACCTCCACTAGACAACAGTACTAGCAGCACCACCTCCACTAGACAACAGTACTAGCAGCACCACCTCCACCAGACAACAGTACTAGCAGCACCATCTCCACCAGACAACAGTACTAGCAGCACCACCTCCACTAGACAACAGTACTAGCAGCACCACCTCCACCAGACAACAGTACTAGCAGCAGCACCTCCACTAGACAACAGTACTAGCAGCACCACCTCCACTAGACAACAGTACTAGCAGCACCACCTCCACTAGACAACAGTACTAGCAGCACCACCTCAACTAGACAACAGTACTAGCAGCACCACCTCCACCAGACAACAGTACTAGCAGCACCACCTCCACCAGACAACAGTACTAGCAGCACCTCCACCAGACAACAGTACTAGCAGCACCTCCACCAGACAACACTACTAGCAGCACCACCTCCACTAGACAACAGTACTAGCAGCACCACCTCCACCAGACAACAGTAATAGCAGCACCACCTCCACTAGACAACAGTACTAGCACCACCTCCACTAGACAACAGTACTAGCAGCACCACCTCCACTAGACAACAGTACTAGCAGCAGCACCTCCACTAGACAACAGTACTAGCACCACCTCCACTAGACAACAGTACTAGCACCACCTCCACTAGACAACAGTACTAGCAGCACCACCTCCACTAGACAACAGTACTAGCAGCACCACCTCCACTAGACAACAGTACTAGCACCACCTCCACTAGACAACAGTACTAGCACCACCTCCACTAGACAACAGTACTAGCAGCACCACCTCCACTAGACAACAGTACTAGCAGCAGCACCTCCACTAGACAACAGTACTAGCACCACCTCCACTAGACAACAGTACTAGCACCACCACCTCCACTAGACAACAGTACTAGCAGCACCACCTCCACTAGACAACAGTACTAGCAGCACCTCCACTAGACAACAGTACTAGCACCACCACCTCCACTAGACAACAGTACTAGCAGCACCACCTCCACTAGACAACAGTACTAGCAGCACCACCTCCACTAGACAACAGTACTAGCAGCACCACCTCCACCAGACAACAGTACTAGCAGCACCATCTCCACCAGACAACAGTACTAGCAGCACCACCTCCACTAGACAACAGTACTAGCACCACCACCTCCACTAGACAACAGTACTAGCACCACCACCTCCACTAGACAACAGTACTAGCAGCACCACCTCCTCCAGACAACAGTACTAGCAGCACCACCTCCATCAGACAACAGTACTAGCAGCACCACCTCCACTAGACAACAGTACTAGCACCACCACCTCCACTAGACAACAGTACTAGCACCACCACCTCCATTAGACAACAGTACTAGCACCACCACCTCCACTAGACAACAGTACTAGCACCACCACCTCCACTAGACAACAGTACTAGCACCACCACCTCCACCAGACAACAGTACTAGCAGCACCACCTCCACCAGACAACAGTACTAGCAGCACCACCTCCACTAGACAACAGTACTAGCACCACCACCTCCACTAGACAACAGTACTAGCACCACCACCTCCACTAGACAACAGTACTAGCACCACCACCTCCACCAGACAACAGTACTAGCAGCACCACCTCCACCAGACAACAGTATTAGCAGCACCACCTCCACCAGACAACAGTACTAGCACCACCACCTCCACTAGACAACAGTACTAGCACCACCACCTCCACTAGACAACAGTACTAGCAGCACCACCTCCACCAGACAACAGTACTAGCAGCACCACCTCCACCAGACAACAGTACTAGCAGCACCACCTCCACTAGACAACAGTACTAGCAGCACCACCTCCACTAGACAACAGTACTAGCAGCACCACCTCCACTAGACAACAGTACTAGCAGCACCACAGCACCACCTCCACTAGACAACAGTACTAGCAGCACCACCTCCACTAGACAACAGTACTAGCAGCACCACCTCCACTAGACAACAGTACTAGCAGCACCACCTCCACTAGACAACAGTACTAGCAGCACCACCTCCACAAGACAACAGTACTAGCAGCCCACCTCCACTAGACAACAGTCCACTAGACAACAGTACTAGCAGCACCACCTCGAGACAACAGTACTAGCCGCACCACCTCCACTAGACAACAGTACTAGCAGCACCACCTCCACTAGACAACAGTACTAGCAGCACCACCTCCACTAGACAACAGTACTAGCAGCACCACCTCCACTCGACAACAGTACTAGCAGCACCACCTCCACCAGACAACACTACTAGCAGCACCACCTCCACTAGACAACAGTACTAGCAGCACCACCTCCACTAGACAACAGTACTAGCAACAGTACTAGCAGCACCTCCACCAGACAACAGTACTAGCAGCACCACCTCCACTAGACAACAGTACTAGCAGCACCACCTCCACTAGACAACAGTACTAGCAGCACAACAGTACTAGCACCACCTCCACTAGCACCACCTCCACTAGACAACAGAACTAGCAGCACCTCCACTAGACAACAGTACTAGCACCACCTCCACTAGACAACAGTACTAGCAGCACCACCTCCACTAGACAACAGTACTAGCAGCACCACCTCCACTAGACAACAGTACTAGCAGCAGCACCTCCACTAGACAACAGTACTAGCACCACCTCCACTAGACAACAGTACTAGCAGCACCACCTCCACTAAACAGTACTAGCAGCACCACCTCCACTAAACAGTACTAGCAGCACCACCTCCACTAGACAACAGTACTAGCACCACCACCTCCACTAGACAACAGTACTAGCAGCACCACCTCCACTAGACAACAGTACTAGCAGCACCACCTCCACTAGACAACAGTACTAGCAGCACCACCTCCACCAGACAACAGTACTAGCAGCACCATCTCCACCAGACAACAGTACTAGCAGCACCAACTCCACTAGACAACAGTACTAGCACCACCACCTCCACTAGACAACAGTACTAGCACCACCACCTCCACTAGACAACAGTACTAGCAGCACCACCTCCTCCAGACAACAGTACTAGCAGCACCACCTCCACCAAACAGTACTAGCAGCACCACCTCACTAGACAACAGTACTAGCACCACCACCTCCACTAGACAACAGTACTAGCACCACCACCTCCATTAGACAACAGTACTAGCACCACCACCTCCACTAGACAACAGTACTAGCACCACCACCTCCACTAGACAACAGTACTAGCACCACCACCTCCACCAGACAACAGTACTAGCAGCACCACCTCCACCAGACAACAGTACTAGCAGCACCACCTCCACTAGACAACAGTACTAGCACCACCACCTCCACTAGACAACAGTACTAGCACCACCACCTCCACTAGACAACAGTACTAGCACCACCACCTCCACCAGACAACAGTACTAGCAGCACCACCTCCACCAGACAACAGTACTAGCAGCACCACCTCCACCAGACAACAGTACTAGCACCACCACCTCCACTAGACAACAGTACTAGCACCACCACCTCCACTAGACAACAGTACTAGCAGCACCACCTCCACCAGACAACAGTACTAGCAGCACCACCTCCACCAGACAACAGTACTAGCAGCACCACCTCCACTAGACAACAGTACTAGCAGCACCACCTCCACTAGACAACAGTACTAGCAGCACCACCTCCACTAGACAACAGTACTAGCAGCACCACCTCCACCAGACAACAGTACTAGCAGCACCACCTCCACTAGACAACAGTACTAGCACCACCACCTCCACTAGACAACAGTACTAGCAGCACCACCTCCACCAGACAACAGTACTAGCAGCACCACCTCCACCAGACAACAGTACTAGCAGCACCACCTCCACTAGACAACAGTACTAGCACCACCACCTCCACTAGACAACAGTACTAGCACCACCACCTCCACTAGATAACAGTACTAGCAGCACCACCTCCACCAAACAGTACTAGCCGCACCACCTCCACTAGACAACAGTACTAGCAGCACCACCTCCACTAGACAACAGTACTAGCAGCACCACCTCCACCAGACAACAGTACTAGCACCACCTCCACTAGACAACAGTACTAGCACCACCTTCACTAGACAACAGTACTAGCACCACCTCCACTAGACAACAGTACTAGCAGCACCACCTCCACTAGACAACAGTACTAGCACCACCTCCACTAGACAACAGTACTAGCACCACCTCCACTAGACAACAGTACTAGCAGCACCACCACTAGATACAACAGTACTAGCAGCACCACCACTAGACACAACAGTACTAGCAGCACCACCACTAGACAACAGTACTAGCAGCAGCACCACCACTACAGTAGTAGCAGCACCATCACCACTAGACAACAGCACTAGCAGCACCACTACCACTAGACAACAGTACTAGTAGCACCACCACCACTAGACACAACAGTACTAGCAGCACCACCACTAGACACAACAGTACTAGCAGCACCACCACCACTACACAACAGTACTAGCAGCACCACCACCACTAGACAACAGTACTAGCAGCACCACCACCACTAGACATAACAGCACTAGCAGCAGCAGCAACAGACACAGCACCACTACCACTAGACAACAGTACTAGCAGCACCACCACCACTATATATGACAGTACTAGCAGCAGCACCAGCAGACAGCACCACCACCACTAGACACAACAGTACTAGCAGCACCACCACCACCACTATATATGACAGTACTAGCAGCATCACCAGGAGACAGCAGCAGCACCACCACCACCAGACACAACAGTACTAGCAGCACCACCTCCACTAGACAACAGAACTAGCAGCACCACCTCCACTAGACAACAGTACTAGCAGCAGCACCTCCACTAGACAACAGTACTAGCACCACCTCCACTAGACAACAGTACTAGCAGCACCACCTCCACTAGACAACAGTACTAGCAGCACCACCTCCACTAGACAACAGTACTAGCAGCACCACCTCCACTAGACAACAGTACTAGCACCACCACCTCCACTAGACAACAGTACTAGCAGCACCACCTCCACTAGACAACAGTACTAGCAGCACCACCTCCACTAGACAACAGTACTAGCAGCACCACCTCCACCAGACAACAGTACTAGCAGCACCATCTCCACCAGACAACAGTACTAGCAGCACCACCTCCACTAGACAACAGTACTAGCACCACCACCTCCACTAGACAACAGTACTAGCACCACCACCTCCACTAGACAACAGTACTAGCAGCACCACCTCCTCCAGACAACAGTACTAGCAGCACCACCTCCACCAGACAACAGTACTAGCAGCACCACCTCCACTAGACAACAGTACTAGCACCACCACCTCCACTAGACAACAGTACTAGCACCACCACCTCCATTAGACAACAGTACTAGCACCACCACCTCCACTAGACAACAGTACTAGCACCACCACCTCCACTAGACAACAGTACTAGCACCACCACCTCCACCAGACAACAGTACTAGCAGCACCACCTCCACCAGACAACAGTACTAGCAGCACCACCTCCACTAGACAACAGTACTAGCACCACCACCTCCACTAGACAACAGTACTAGCACCACCACCTCCACTAGACAACAGTACTAGCACCACCACCTCCACCAGACAACAGTACTAGCAGCACCACCTCCACCAGACAACAGTACTAGCAGCACCACCTCCACCAGACAACAGTACTAGCACCACCACCTCCACTAGACAACAGTACTAGCACCACCACCTCCACTAGACAACAGTACTAGCAGCACCACCTCCACCAGACAACAGTACTAGCAGCACCACCTCCACCAGACAACAGTACTAGCAGCACCACCTCCACTAGACAACAGTACTAGCAGCACCACCTCCACTAGACAACAGTACTAGCAGCACCACCTCCACTAGACAACAGTACTAGCAGCACCACCTCCACCAGACAACAGTACTAGCAGCACCACCTCCACTAGACAACAGTACTAGCACCACCACCTCCACTAGACAACAGTACTAGCAGCACCACCTCCACCAGACAACAGTACTAGCAGCACCACCTCCACCAGACAACAGTACTAGCAGCACCACCTCCACTAGACAACAGTACTAGCACCACCACCTCCACTAGACAACAGTACTAGCACCACCACCTCCACTAGATAACAGTACTAGCAGCACCACCTCCACCAAACAGTACTAGCCGCACCACCTCCACTAGACAACAGTACTAGCAGCACCACCTCCACTAGACAACAGTACTAGCAGCACCACCTCCACCAGACAACAGTACTAGCACCACCTCCACTAGACAACAGTACTAGCACCACCTTCACTAGACAACAGTACTAGCACCACCTCCACTAGACAACAGTACTAGCAGCACCACCTCCACTAGACAACAGTACTAGCACCACCTCCACTAGACAACAGTACTAGCACCACCTCCACTAGACAACAGTACTAGCAGCACCACCACTAGATACAACAGTACTAGCACCACCTCCACTAGACAACAGTACTAGCACCACCTCCACTAGACAACAGTACTAGCAGCACCACCACTAGACAACAGTACTAGCAGCAGCACCACCACTACAGTAGTAGCAGCACCATCACCACTAGACAACAGCACTAGCAGCACCACTACCACTAGACAACAGTACTAGTAGCACCACCACCACTAGACACAACAGTACTAGCAGCACCACCACTAGACACAACAGTACTAGCAGCACCACCACCACTACACAACAGTACTAGCAGCACCACCACCACTAGACAACAGTACTAGCAGCACCACCACCACTAGACATAACAGCACTAGCAGCAGCAGCAACAGACACAGCACCACTACCACTAGACAACAGTACTAGCAGCACCACCACCACTATATATGACAGTACTAGCAGCAGCACCAGCAGACAGCACCATCACCACTAGACAACAGCACTAGCAGCACCACTACCACTAGACAACAGTACTAGTAGCACCACCACCACTAGACACAACAGTACTAGCAGCACCACCACTAGACACAACAGTACTAGCAGCACCACCACCACTACACAACAGTACTAGCAGCACCACCACCACTAGACAACAGTACTAGCAGCACCACCACCACTAGACATAACAGCACTAGCAGCAGCAGCAACAGACACAGCACCACTACCACTAGACAACAGTACTAGCAGCACCACCACCACTATATATGACAGTACTAGCAGCAGCACCAGCAGACAGCACCACCACCACTAGACACAACAGTACTAGCAGCACCACCACCACCACTATATATGACAGTACTAGCAGCATCACCAGGAGACAGCAGCAGCACCACCACCACCAGACACAACAGTACTAGCAGCACCACCACCACTAGACACAACAGTACTAGAAGCACCACCAGCAGACACAGCACGACCACCACTAGACACAACAGTGCTAGTACCACCACCAGCAGACACAGCACGAGCACCACTAGACACAACAGTGCTAGTACCACCACCAGCAGACACAGCACGACCACCACTAGACACAACAGTACTAGCAGCACCACAAACAGACACAGCACCACCACCACTAGACAACAGTACTAGCAGCACCACCAGCAGACACAGCAGCACCACCCCACCACTACTAGACAACAGTAACAGCAGCACCAGGACCACTATCAACAGAAACAGAAAAACCACCACAACCACCTGCAGCAGCAACAGCACCACACCGTCGCCGCCGCCACCACCACCGTCGTCGCTAACACCGCCACCACCGCCTCCGCCGCCACCACCGCCGCTAACACCGCCACCACCACCACAACCAACACCACCGCCACCACCACCTCCGCTACCACCACCACCACCACCGCCACCACCGCCGCCGCTACCACCACCACCGTCGTCGCCACCACCGCTAACACCGCCACCACCACCACAACCAACACCACCGCCACCACCACCTCCGCTACCACCACCACCACCACCACCGCCACCACCGCCGCCGCTACCACCACCACCACCGTCGTCGCCACCACCGCCGCCACCACCGCCGCTAACACCGCCACCACCACCACAACCAACACCACCGCCACCACCACCTCCGCTATTACCACCACCACCACCGCCGCCAACACCACCACCACCACCTCCGCTACCACCACCACCACCACATGATCACAACAGTGTAATACCAGTAATAAGCCAACATTTTCAGGAAGGTTTGGATAAACTTCTGCACTGAAGAAGTCTTTCAAGAATCTCCCTCAACGGAGACATCCTATATAATACTGATCAACACAAACATCCTGTATAATCTTGATCAACAGAAATATCCTGTTTATATAATCTTGATCAACGGAGACATGTTTCACGTGTTAAGACACAGACAGATGTGTCCTGGGATGACAGGAAACTGGTTATGTGTAGATCACTGTTAGACCACAAAGGGATATCCTCAGACTGGCTAGGCTTACGAAGTAGCGTACCACAGGAACTAGTCTGGGGACCGGTTACCTTCTTGAATACAGCATGCCAAGTCGGTCAAACAAGCCAAACTGGGAAACTATTTATATTCATTATTTTTGGTCTTATTTATTTATATATATATACATATATATATATATATATATATATATATATATATATATATATATATATATATATATATATATATATATATATATATATATATATATATATATGTGTGTGTGTGTGTGTGTGTGTGTGTAACAATCACTGTGAAAAAATAGTAAAATTCCAAGCACTTTCGTGATTTTTCACATTATCAAGTAACTATAAAAATTTAAGATTATCAAGAGGGCACTTAAGGACGAAACTGCACCTCGCGGCCACCTCAACAACAATCGACTTCTTATGGTGATGTAGGTAGGCAGTCAAGGATCCTTGAAACACACCTCATATTCGTCATTTCCGTCGTCACTCTTATAAACTGTATGGATGGGACCAACTGATTAAGTTTCTGAAAAGTGTCGAATGGACCCTAGTTGTCGTCCCATATACCGGTCGTTTAAACTG
Organism: Cherax quadricarinatus; assembly: GCF_038502225.1. Lineage (NCBI taxonomy): Eukaryota > Metazoa > Arthropoda > Malacostraca > Decapoda > Parastacidae > Cherax > Cherax quadricarinatus. The sequence continues at coordinate 7,556,134 of NC_091367.1, forward strand.
TGTTGTAGTTGGTAAAGCAATAACAATAGTGTGAGGGAGGTAGTGTGGGTGAGGCAGCAACAACAGTGTGAGGGAGGTGGTGTGGGTGAGGCAGCAAGAACAGTGTGAGGGAGGTGATGTGGGTGAGGCAGCAACAACAGTGTGAGGGAGGTGGTGTGGGTGAGGCAGCAAGAACAGTGTGAGGGAGGTGATGTGGGTGAGGCAGCAAGAACAGTGTGAGGGAGGTAGTGTGGGTGAGGCAGCAAGAACAACTGTGAGGGAGGTAGTGAGGGTGAGGCAGCAACAACAACAGTGTGAGGGAGGTGATGTGGGTGAGGCAGCAACAACAGTGTGAGGGAGGTGATGTGGGTGAGGCAGCAAGAACAGTGTGAGGGAGGTGATGTGGGTGAGGCAGCAACAACAGTGTGAGGGAGGTAGTGTGGGTGAGGCAGCAACAACAGTATGAGGGAGGTAATGTGGGTGAGGCAGCAAGAACAGTGTGAGGGAGGTGATGTGGGTGAGGCAGCAAGAACAACTGTGAGGGAGGTAGTGAGGGTGAGGCAGCAACAACAACAGTGTGAGGGAGGTGATGTGGGTGAGGCAGCAACAACAACAGTGTGAGGGAGGTAGTGTGGGTGAGGCAGCAACAACAACAGTGTGAGGGAGGTAGTGTGGGTGAGGCAGCAACAACAACAGTGTGAGGGAGGTAGTGTGGGTGAGGCAGCAACAACAACAGTGTGAGGGAGGTAGTGTGGGTGAGGCAGCAACAACAACAGTGTGAGGGAGGTAGTGTGGGTGAGGCAGCAACAACAACAGTGTGAGGGAGGTAGTGTGGGTGAGGCAGCAACAACAACAGTGTGAGGGAGGTAGTGTGGGTGAGGCAGCAACAACAACAGTGTGAGGGAGGTAGTGTGGGTGAGGCAGCAACAACAACAGTGTGAGGGAGGTAGTGTGGGTAAGGCAGCAACAACAACAGTATGAGGGAGGTGATGTGGGTGATTCAGCAACAACAACAGTGTGAGGGAGGTAGTGTGGGTGAGGCAGCAACAACAGTGTGAGGGAGGTAGTGTGGGTGAGACAGCAACAACAAGGGAGGTAGTGTGGGTGAGGCAGCAACAACAACAGTGTGAGGGAGGTAGTGTGGGTGAGGCAGCAGCAACAACAACAGTGTGAGGGAGGTAGTGAGGGTGAGGCAGCAACAACAACAGTGTGAGGGAGGTAGTGTGGGTGAGGCAGCAACAACAACAGTGTGAGGGAGGTAGTGTGGGTGAGGCAGCAACAACAACAGTGTGAGGGAGGTAGTGTGGGTGAGGCAGCAACAACAACAGTGTGAGGGAGGTAGTGTGGGTGAGGCAGCAACAACAACAGTGTGAGGGAGGTAGTGTGGGTGAGGCAGCAACAACAGTGTGAGGGAGGTAGTGTGGGTGAGGCAGCAACAACAACAGTGTGAGGGAGGTAGTGTGGGTGAGGCAGCAACAACAACAGTGTGAGGGAGGTAGTGTGAGGCAGCAACAACAACAGTGTGAGGGAGGTAGTGTGGGTGAGGCAGCAACAACAGTGTGAGGGAGGTGATGTGGGTGAGGCAGTGTGAGGGAGGTAGTGTGGGTGAGGCAGCAACAACAACAGTGTGAGGGAGGTAGTGAGGGTGAGGCAGCAACAACAACAGTGTGAGGGAGGTAGTGTGGGGCAACAACAACAGTGTGAGGCAGCAACAACAACAGTGTGAGGGAGGTAGTGTGGGTGAGGCAGCAACAACAACAGTGTGAGGGAGGTAGTGTGGGTGAGGCAGCAACAACAACAGTGTGAGGGAGGTAGTGAGGGTGAGGCAGCAACAACAACAGTGTGAGGGAGGTAGTGAGGGTGAGGCAGCAACAACAACAGTGTGAGGGAGGTAGTGTGGGTGAGGCAGCAACAACAACAGTGTGAGGGAGGTAGTGAGGGTGAGGCAGCAACAACAACAGTGTGAGGGAGGTAGTGTGGGTGAGGCAGCAACAACAACAGTGTGAGGGAGGTAGTGTGGGTGAGGCAGCAACAACAGTGTGAGGGAGGTAGTGTGGGTGAGGCAGCAACAACAACAGTGTGAGGGAGGTAGTGTGGGTGAGGCAGCAACAACAACAGTGTGAGGGAGGTAGTGTGGGTGAGGCAGCAACAACAACAGTGTGAGGGAGGTAGTGTGGGTGAGGCAGCAACAACAACAGTGTGAGGGAGGTAGTGTGGGTGAGGCAGCAACAACAACAGTGTGAGGGAGGTAGTGTGGGTGAGGCAGCAACAACAACAGTGTGAGGGAGGTAGTGTGGGTGAGGCAGCAACAACAACAGTGTGAGGGAGGTAGTGTGGGTGAGGCAGCAACAACAACAGTGTGAGGGAGGTGATGTGGGTGAGGCAGCAACAACAACAGTGTGAGGGAGGTAGTGTGGGTGAGGCAGCAACAACAACAGTGTGAGGGAGGTAGTGTGGGTGAGGCAGCAACAACAACAGTGTGAGGGAGGTAGTGTGGGTGAGGCAGCAACAACAACAGTGTGAGGGAGGTGATGTGGGTGAGGCAGCAACAACAACAGTGTGAGGGAGGTGATGTGGGTGAGGCAGCAACAACAACAGTGTGAGGGAGGTAGTGTGGGTGAGGCAGCAACAACAACAGTGTGAGGGAGGTAGTGTGGGTGAGGCAGCAACAACAACAGTGTGAGGGAGGTAGTGTGGGTGAGACAGCAACAACAACAGTGTGAGGGAGGTAGTGTGGGTGTGAGGGAGGTTGTGTGGGTGAGGCAGCAACAACAACAGTGTGAGGGAGGTAGTGTGGGTGAGGCAGCAACAACAACAGTGTGAGGGAGGTAGTGTGAGGCAGCAACAACAACAGTGTGAGGGAGGTAGTGTGGGTGAGGCAGCAACAACAACAGTGTGAGGGAGGTAGTGTGGGTGAGGCAGCAACAACAACAGTGTGAGGGAGGTGATGTGGGTGAGGCAGCAACAACAACAGTGTGAGGGAGGTGATGTGGGTGAGGCAGCAACAACAACAGTGTGAGGGAGGTGATGTGGGTGAGGCAGCAACAACAACAGTGTGAGGGAGGTGATGTGGGTGAGGCAGCAACAACAACAGTGTGAGGGAGGTGATGTGGGTGAGGCAGCAGCAACAACAGTGTGAGGGAGGTGATGTGGGTGAGGCAGGGTGAGCCAAACAGGGCGAGGTTCTCTATGTTTTATCACCACAAGGACTTCCTGGATCACCAGAAAATGCTTTTTAAATACAAGCCCGGCGACCAATCTTCCCTTCTCGCGTGCCCTGACGTACCCCTATCAGGCAATCTTCCCTTCTCGCGTGCCCTGACGTACCCTTACCAAGCAATTTTCCCTTCTCGCGTGCCTTGACGTACCCCTACCAGGCACTCTTCTCTCGTGCCTTGACGTACCCCTACCAGGCACTTTTCTCTCGTGCCTTAACGTACCCCTACCAGGCACTCTTCTCTCGTGCCTTGACGTACCCCTACCAGGCACTTTTCTCTCGTGCCTTGACGTACCCCTACCAGGCACTTTTCTCTCGTGCCTTGACGTACCCCTACCAGGCACTCTTCTCTCGTGCCTTGACGTACCCCTACCAGGCACTCTTCTCTCGTGCCTTGACGTACCCCTACCAGGCACTCTTCTCTCGTGCCTTGACGTACCCCTACCAGGCACTCTTCTCTCGTGCCTTGACGTGCCTTCTTAACATTTAACAGTTAAAATCTTTCTTTTTACATCCCGTGCAGGAAATAAAGAGTTAATTCCAGGTCAGTCTATTATTCTGAACATTACCAACGCTAAACAAGCCGTAGACGGACGTGAACAAGGAAGTAGAATAATACCAGTGACTCTTTAGTACTTCTGAGGGAGTACCTTCAAGTGGTTGCCTGATATTTTCTTGTATTCCTCCAAAGTTGCTCCTGAGGGAGTAAATTCAAGTAGTTGCTTGATATCTTCTTGTCGTTTGTTGTCTTCTCCAAAGTTGCGTAGTAAACAGGTAAATGAAAACTTTAAAACGACGTTTCGCCTGTGTATAAGCTTTTCCCGGTCGTGCTGGCGAAACGTCTGAATATAGCGTCTAATTCCTGTATTTTTGTCTTGCTCGTCTTGGTTCGGAATGATTCCATCCAGGGTATTGTTGAGTTCCTTCTTCACCAAGGACAGTGCCACACAAAGGACAGTGCCACACATTACAGGACAATGCCACACATTAAAGGATAGTACCAAACATTAAAGGATAGTGTCAGACATTTAAGGACAGTGCCAGACATTCAAGAAGAGTGCCACATATTCAAGGATAGTGCCATACATTCAAGGATAGTTCCACACATTCAAGAAGAGTGCCACACATTCAAGGATAGAGCCACACATTCAAGAAGAGTGCCACACATTCAAGGATAGTGCCACATGCGTCACAATTTCTCACCATCATCCACACAACAACACGAAACAAACGAAGCTGTACAATGCAGCCCAAGATGCTTGTGGCACAATAAGGCTTTGTCGAGACAACGTTTCGCAGACGATTCCCCATCTCCTTTGAGCGAAACCTTGTCCCAGTTAAGAGGTGCTCTGCTACACCTGCAACCCTGACTCTCGTACATACTCAAGTCTGTGACGTAAGTAATTTTAGAAAAAGCGACAAGTTGAAGAATGAGACGCTTGTGCAATATTTGAGAATCTTGAATGAGGAAACCTTTCACCAGCCAGTGGCTTCTTCAGTCCAATACAGAGAAAAACGGTGGAAGATGAAGAGGAAAATACGGTAATCAGTCCCTCAGCCTGGAGTCGATGTGTTCAGCCCATCAGTCTTGAGACAAGCTGAACACGGGGAACAAAAATCACAACAGCACAACTGGAACGATTCACAGCCAAACACAAGTGGAAGAGAACACTTCTGACGACATTTCGCTCCGTCTTAGACCATTATCAAGCTGCTGGTAGTAAAATGTGAGAGGAATTATAAAGTCAAAATTGCGACGCATCTTTCGCTGCAAATCAGGCAAACAAACACTGGGTAAAAAGCGACCTTCGCCGTAGACAACACTGCATGCTTTATCATATGTGAATACTTGTTACACTTACAGGATCATATATATTTAGACTTACGACACATAACTGTCACTCGCCAATTTCGTCAACACGATGAATAACAAAAGTGTCTTGAAAGGCCAAACGATCTTGTAGTCTAAAATAGCATATTTCAAGCACAAATTTTGTAAACACGGACAACTTTGGAAAACCAAATTCTTGCATAGTTAATATTGAAAGTTCATATCTAGCAACCCAATCTTACACTCTTCCAAAGCCAAACAATCTTGCATAAACTTCATAGTTATGTTACTTACAGGGTTAAACAACGCTTGGGGAAGGAATAAAGGGGGGGAGGGGGTGATGGGGTATAATTAGGATTGAGCCACAAGGGAAAAATAGTTCTAGGTAACTCTGTAGGTACCGCTTGTAAGTACCGCTTGTACCTCTTGTAGGTACTTCTTCCACTTAAGTGATAACAGATTATGGTGGACACAGTTATGGAACTCATCTTGCTCATCAGTATGAATATGAAAAAAATTGAAGTTACAATACCGTATTTGGAACAACTCACAAATAACCCAGAAAGTAACAATACCATTACTGCAACTCTCACACACACACACACAGTGAAGAGGCGGGGCCAGGAGCTGAGTCTCGACCCCCTGCAACCACAATTAGGTGAGTACACACACACACACACACACACACACACACAATACCATGGCTGGAACAATTCACAAATAACCCACACCTTAGGGAAAAAACTTTTAGACGACCTTTCGATCCGTCCTGAGCCCTTATCAAGTCACAACTGAGCGAGAAAGATCAGAGAAGTCTTACCAGACGGGTCAGGAAGGAGGAGTTAGGAGTGGGTAGTAGTACATGTACATGTGAACTGATCTATGCTGACCTCTGCATCGGTGTTACGTAGTCATACCACGTACACAATTATATTCCTCATTAACCATAATTATTCCATATTAAAATGAACGCAACCCTGATTATATTAACACAGTATACACTGATTCATAATTAATATTTGCGTAAGATAGTACTGAAGATACAGGTGCAAAACAATCTTTAATAATAATAATAATAATAATAATAATAATAATAATAATAATAATCTTTAATTTTAAAATTACTTGATACAACGCATGTGATATCAATAACTTACTATAAGAGAAAGTCCCTGGTTATACCGAACATTTCGGGTAAATTAGGTTAATTTTATCCCCAGGATGCGACCCACCCCAGTCGACTAACATCCAGTTACCTATTTAATGCTAGGTGAACAGGAACAACAGGTGCCTTAAGGAAACATGTCTTAATGTTTCCACCCGCACCGGGGATCGAACCTGCGAGGCATCGTTGTCACGATAAAAAATTGAGCTCTATCTCGTCTTTTTTAATTATTTTTCATATTCTTCATAAAAGTATCCTACAATAATGAAAGTGAATTAAAATTTCTAAAACAAGTTGAATTTTCTATATATTGTGAAGGAAGGTTTGAATTCTAGACACGAAGGTTTAAATTCTACACACGAAGGTTTAAATTCAGGACACGAAGTTTTAAATTCACGACATGAGGGTTTAAATTCAGGACACGAAGGTTTAAATTCAGGACACGAAGGTTTAAATTCAGGACACGAAGGTTTAAATTCAGGACACGAAGATTTAAATTCAGGACACGAAGGTTTAAATTCTAGATACGAAGGTTTAAATTCTAGTTACGAAGGTTTAAATTCTAGTTACGAAGGTTTAAATTCTAGATACGAAGGTTTAAATTCTGGACCCAAGATACACGACACTGACAAGATATGGAATAACACACACACACAAACTGCAATAACTTAACAACATGTTTGTCGACAACGTTTCGGTCCTGTGACCCATCTTGAGTGACCAGGTTCCAAGGACCATCACACTACCAATATAAACACTAACTCTTGAGTCCTTCCTTTTTCTATCCTTATCCACTGATTTAAAAAATATCATCATATGATTAAAAATATCACATTTATTTCCAAAGTTTTATCTCTGTGGATGTAAATAATAACGTCGATTCATCTTGTATTTACAGATGGGGAGGAGTTTCCCAGCGACCTTGACGGCCTGTGAGGCAGCAACACGTGATAAGAGATGAATAACGTGCATGGAAAAGCGTGAGTGATCTGAGTGGGTAAAGACATGTGGTGCATCGCAAGTTGAGTAACCCAATGACGGAAAAAACAGGAAATTCGTTGTGATAAAGTGAGGAGAAGACGACGGGACTTAGTACGGAGCAGGCAGCCGTCCCAGCCAGACCGGCACCCCACACTTGTGCCAGACCGCCCTGTATGTGCGCGTGTGTGGCAGTGTATGTGTGTGGGGGACTAACCACACCCTCATCTCTGTGCCATACGCAGCGACCATCCCGCCACCATGCATCTTCTACTACTGGTGAGTACCACTCCAATCTTTACCCCCAACACTAACAGACTTGTGCCTGCGCTGTGTATGAACATTAACTATCAATGATGAGGGAGGCAGTGACGATCAGGGGTCAAGAGGTCACCCATTTTTCCAGGCAGTCTAATAGGTTTTACGGTGTTCATACACGTGAGACGTGGATTATAATTTCCGTGCATGCAAGATCGTCGTCAATAAACATGTTCTTGAATTACGATCCAGTTATGTTACACACACACACACACACAGTAGTGGAAGCAGGATAAGGCTCTTGGAGCAGGGAGAGAGTGGTCCACTCTCACCTTCGAGAGAGTGCACCTTGTAGGTCCACTCTCTCCTTGCGAAGGGGCGGAACCAGGAGCCTAAGACTCGACCCCTGCAACCACAAATAGGTGAGTACACACACACACACATTTTAGGCAACAAACAACACTAACCTCTAGATCTCTCTCCTCGGTTAACAACGTCGTCTCCTGCAATTTTAGACTCGCATCCATAAGTCGGGTCCGGACCCGTGTCAGAGTTCATAGGTTCGACCCCACAGCGTCTCCTGTACCCAGGCAAGTTACAGTATGCCCTTGTATATACTGAGTTAGGTAATTTTTTTTTTTTGTGTGTGTGTGTATTTCCTGTGAAGGGTTGATGGTGCGGGATGATAACACACATACATACACACCTCCCATCCACTGCACAACTGTTAGCATCACAGCTGAATTTTGACTAAAAAGTCACAATACCGTGATTGAAACAATATACAAATAACCCGCACATAGGAAAGAAAAACTTATAACGACGTTTCGGTCTCACCAGGACCATTAACCAGCCACACGTCCTTTCTTTTCTCTCTCTTACTCCCGTCCCTTCTTTCCTCACGTATATATACTTGGCTCCCTCACCTTAGTGTGTCAGTGTGTGACTAGTTAATGGTCTAAGTCGGACCAAAACATCGTCATAAGTGTCTTTCTCCTGAGTGCGGGTTATTTTTGATAAATGAAGAATTAGTAAGGGTTTAGGAAAGTTTGGTATCAGTGGTATTCAACACCGTAAAGATGATAAATTAGACATGTGCAACATCCGGGTGTCTACCTGTAGACGTTTCGACTATACATGGACATAATATAACTGACTGTACAAATATATACAGGAGACAGTGGAAGACAGGGTAATCAGTCCCTCAGCCTAGGAACAGGTGATGAGAGCCGTAGTCTTGAATCTAAAGCACAGGTAGGTTCGCCAGGACGGGTCCTGGCCCGGGTATTGTCCATGCTTTGACCCAGCAAGCACAGGCAGGAAAATGGTGCTTCTGTATTAAAGTCAATGAGATGCATTATACGAAGGTACTGTCACTAGTAGGTGGGATTTCCCAGTGGAAGTAGGTCATGTCCAAGAGTTGAATCAGGAGTTAGCAAGTAGGTTGTGGTGACGTTCTCTGTACCACTGTGCGCTCCAAAACATACCAAATGTTTATTTGCATACTATCCATCATCATTATTATTTACGCAGTTGCTTGGAGTTTTACGACTCACTCGCCATGGGTTCAAACCCCACCCGTTCCGTGGTTTGATGATTATAATTATTGTTTTCATTATTTTATGCTTCAAGTCTTTTCCTGCTATTTAGAGAGAGACGGAGGACTTAGATCCGCTGGCTATGGCGGAATCGACAGCAGTGTTAGATGCCTCCGTAATAATATTACAAACCATCTCCTTGACACAACGCTGGTTTTTAAAAAGAGTAAAGAAGCAAAGTTGATATTAAGAGATAATGTTGATCTCTGAAGTGGAGGCACTGACCTACCTCTCTCTCTCTCTCTCTCTCTCTCTGCCTTCATAACGATCTCTGTAGTGGAGGCACTGACCTACCTCTCTCTCTCTCTGCCTTCATGTTGACCTCTGTAGTGGAGGCACTGATCTACCTCTCTCTCTCTCTCTCTGCCTTCATGTTGACCTCTGTAGTGGAGGCACTGATCTACCTCTCTCTCTGCCTTCATGTTGACCTCTGTAGTGGAGGCACTGATCTACCTCTCTCTCTCTCTCTCTCTCTCTGCCTTCATGTTAATCTCTGTAGTGGAGGCACTGACCTAACTCTCTCTCTCTCTCTCTCTGCCTTCATGTTAATCTCTGTAGTGGAGGCACTGACCTACCTCTCTCTCTGCCTTCATGTTGACGTCTGTAGTGGAGGCACTGACCTACCTCTCTCTCTCTCTCTCTGCCTTCATGTTAATCTCTGTAGTGGAGGCACTGACCTACCTCTCTCTCTCTGCCTTCATGTTGACCTCTGTAGTGGAGGCACTGACCTACCTCTCTCTCTCTGCCTTCATGTTGACCTCTGTAGTGGAGGCACTGACCTAACTCTCTCTCTGCCTTCATGTTAATCTCTGTAGTGGAGGCACTGACCTACCTCTCTCTCTCTCTCTCTCTGCATTCATAATGATCTCTGTAGTGGAGGCACTGACCTACCTCTCTCTCTCTCTCTCTCTCTCTCTGCCTTCATAATGATCTCTGTAGTGGAGGCACTGACCTAACTCTCTCTCTCTCTCTCTCTGCCTTCATGTTAATCTCTGTAGTGGAGGCACTGACCTACCTCTCTCTCTCTGCCTTCATAATAATCTCTGTAGTGGAGGCACTGACCTACCTCTCTCTCTCTCTTTCTGCCTTCATAATGATCTCTGTAGTGGAGGCACTGACCTACCTCTCTCTCTCTCTCTCTCTCTCTCTCTCTCTCTCTGCCTTCATAATGATCTCTGTAGTGGAGGCACTGACCTACCTCTCTCTCTCTCTCTGCCTTCATAATGATCTCTGTAGTGGAGGCACTGACCTACCTCTCTCTCTCTCTGCCTTCATAATGATCTCTGTAGTGGAGGCACTGACCTATCTCTCTCTCTCTCTCTCTCTCTCTCTCTCTGCCTTCATAATGATCTCTGTAGTGGAGGCACTGACCTATCTCTCTCTCTCTCTCTCTCTCTGCCTTCATAATGATCTCTGTAGTGCAGGCACTGACCTACCTCTCTCTCTGCCTTCATAATGATCTCTGTAGTGGAGGCACTGACCTACCTCTCTCTCTCTCTCTGCCTTCATAATGATCTCTGTAGTGGAGGCACTGACCTATCTCTCTCTCTCTCTCTCTCTCTCTCTCTCTCTCTGCCTTCATAATGATCTCTGTAGTGGAGGCACTGACCTACCTCTCTCTCTGCCTTCATAATGATCTCTGTAGTGGAGGCACTGACCTACCTCTCTCTCTCTCTCTCTCTCTGCCTTCATAATGATCTCTGTAGTGGAGGCACTGACCTATCTCTCTCTCTCTCTCTCTCTCTGCCTTCATAATGATCTCTGTAGTGGAGGCACTGACCTATCTCTCTCTCTCTCTCTTTCTGCCTTCATAATGATCTCTGTAGTGGAGGCACTGACCTATCTCTCTCTCTCTCTCTCTGCCTTCATAATGATCTCTGTAGTGGAGGCACTGACCTACCTCTCTCTCTCTCTCTGCCTTCATAATGATCTCTGTAGTGGAGGCACTGACCTCTCTCTCTCTCTCTCTCTCTCTCTGCCTTCATAATGATCTCTGTAGTGGAGGCACTGACCTACCTACCTCTCTCTCTCTCTCTCTCTGCCTTCATAATGATCTCTGTAGTGGAGGCACTGACCTACCTCTCTCTCTCTCTCTCTCTCTGCCTTCATAAGGATCTCTGTAGTGGAGGCACTGACCTATCTCTCTCTCTCTCTCTCTGCCTTCATAATGATCTCTGTAGTGGAGGCACTGACCTACCTCTCTCTCTCTCTCTGCCTTCATAATGATCTCTGTAGTGGAGGCACTGACCTACCTCTCTCTCTCTCTGCCTTCATAATGATCTCTGTAGTGGAGGCACTGACCTACCTCTCTCTCTCTCTGCCTTCATAATGATCTCTGTAGTGGAGGCACTGACCTACCTCTCTCTCTCTCTCTCTCTCTGCCTTCATAATAATCTCTGTAGTGGAGGCACTGACCTACCTCTCTCTCTCTCTCTCTCTGCCTTCATAAGGATCTCTGTAGTGGAGGCACTGACCTACCTCTCTCTCTCTCTCTCTCTGCCTTCATAATGATCTCTGTAGTGGAGGCACTGACCTACCTCTCTCTCTGCCTTCATAATGATCTCTGTAGTGGAGGCACTGACCTACCTCTCTCTCTCTCTCTCTCTCTCTGCCTTCATAATGATCTCTGTAGTGGAGGCACTGACCTATCTCTCTCTCTCTCTCTCTCTGCCTTCATAATGATCTCTGTAGTGGAGGCACTGACCTATCTCTCTCTCTCTCTCTTTCTGCCTTCATAATGATCTCTGTAGTGGAGGCACTGACCTATCTCTCTCTCTCTCTCTCTCTCTCTCTGCCTTCATAATGATCTCTGTAGTGGAGGCACTGACCTACCTCTCTCTCTCTCTCTGCCTTCATAATGATCTCTGTAGTGGAGGCACTGACCTCTCTCTCTCTCTCTCTCTCTGCCTTCATAATGATCTCTGTAGTGGAGGCACTGACCTACCTACCTCTCTCTCTCTCTCTCTCTGCCTTCATAATGATCTCTGTAGTGGAGGCACTGACCTACCTCTCTCTCTCTCTCTCTCTCTGCCTTCATAAGGATCTCTGTAGTGGAGGCACTGACCTATCTCTCTCTCTCTCTCTGCCTTCATAATGATCTCTGTAGTGGAGGCACTGACCTACCTCTCTCTCTCTCTCTCTCTCTCTCTCTGCCTTCATAATGATCTCTGTAGTGGAGGCACTGACCTACCTCTCTCTCTCTCTCTCTCTGCCTTCATAATGATCTCTGTAGTGGAGGCACTGACCTACCTCTCTCTCTCTCTCTCTCTCTCTGCCTTCATAATGATCTCTGTAGTGGAGGCACTGACCTACCTCTCTCTCTCTCTCTCTCTCTCTCTCTCTCTCTGCCTTCATAATGATCTCTGTAGTGGAGGCACTGACCTACCTCTCTCTCTCTCTCTCTCTCTCTCTCTCTCTGCCTTCATAATGATCTCTGTATTGGAGGCACTGACCTACCTCTCTCTCTCTCTCTCTCTGCCTTCATAATGATCTCTGTAGTGGAGGCACTGACCTACCTCTCTCTCTCTCTCTCTCTCTCTCTCTCTCTCTGCCTTCATAATGATCTCTGTAGTGGAGGCACTGACCTACCTCTCTCTCTCTCTCTCTCTCTCTCTCTCTCTGCCTTCATAATGATCTCTGTATTGGAGGCACTGACCTACCTCTCTCTCTCTCTCTCTCTCTGCCTTCATAAGGATCTCTGTAGTGGAGGCACTGACCTATCTCTCTCTCTCTCTCTGCCTTCATAATGATCTCTGTAGTGGAGGCACTGACCTACCTCTCTCTCTCTCTCTCTCTCTCTCTGCCTTCATAATGATCTCTGTAGTGGAGGCACTGACCTACCTCTCTCTCTCTCTGCCTTCATAATGATCTCTGTAGTGAAGGCACTGACCTACCTCTCTCTCTCTCTCTCTCTCTCTGCCTTCATAATGATCTCTGTAGTGGAGGCACTGACCTACCTCTCTCTCTCTCTCTCTCTCTCTGCCTTCATAATGATCTCTGTAGTGGAGGCACTGACCTACCTCTCTCTCTCTCTCTCTCTGCCTTCATAAGGATCTCTGTAGTGGAGGCACTGACCTACCTCTCTCTCTCTCTCTCTCTCTGCCTTCATAATAATCTCTGTAGTGGAGGCACTGACCTACCTCTCTCTCTCTCTCTCTCTGCCTTCATAAGGATCTCTGTAGTGGAGGCACTGACCTACCTCTCTCTCTCTCTCTCTCTCTGCCTTCATAATGATCTCTGTAGTGGAGGCACTGACCTACCTCTCTCTCTCTCTCTCTCTCTCTGCCTTCATAATAATCTCTGTAGTGGAGGCACTGACCTACCTCTCTCTCTCTCTCTCTCTCTGCCTTCATAATAATCTCTGTAGTGGAGGCACTGACCTACCTCTCTCTGCCTTCACAATGATCTCTGTAGTGGAGGCACTGACCTACCTCTCTCTCTCTCTCTCTCTCTCTCTGCCTTCATAATAATCTCTGTAGTGGAGGCACTGACCTACCTCTCTCTCTCTCTCTCTCTCTGCCTTCATAATAATCTCTGTAGTGGAGGCACTGACCTACCTCTCTCTGCCTTCACAATGATCTCTGTAGTGGAGGCACTGACCTACCTCTCTCTCTCTCTCTCTCTCTCTCTGCCTTCATAATAATCTCTGTAGTGGAGGCACTGACCTACCTCTCTCTCTCTCTCTGCCTTCATAATAATCTCTGTAGTGGAGGCACTGACCTACCTCTCTCTGCCTTCACAATGATCTCTGTAGTGGAGGCACTGACCTACCTCTCTCTGCCTTCACAATGATCTCTGTAGTGGAGGCACTGACCTACCTCTCTCTGCCTTCATAATAATCTCTGTAGTGGAGGCACTGACCTACCTCTCTCTGCCTTCATAATAATCTCTGTAGTGGAGGCACTGACCTACCTCTCTCTGCCTTCATAATAATCTCTGTAGTGGAGGCACTGACCTACCTCTCTCTGCCTTCATGCTGGTCATGAAAGGTTCTTCATCGAAAAAAGAGGCTTCTGCTTTCTTCCCCTTCCTCGGATCAAACCTGCTTATCTCTCATTCCCTACACGACGCTCACTACAGGCTCACGACTCACTACTTTCATCACTATAGCCTGCTACTTGCATCACTATAGCCTGCTACTTTCATCACTACAGCCTGCTACTTTCATCACTACAGCCTGCTACTTTCATCACTACAGCCTGCTACTTTCATCACTACAGCCTGCTACTTTCATCACTACAGCCTGCTACTTTCATCACTACAGCCTGCTACTTTCATCACTACAGCCTGCTACTTTCATCACTACTTTCATCACTACAGCCTGCTACTTTCATCACTACAGCCTGCTACTTTCATCACTACAGCCTGCTACTTTCATCACTAAATACTATTACTTACATTAATAACTTTCAACTTCAACACATAATGGAGTATTTGTATATAAACTTCAAATTAGGACATAAGGACGACACATGATTGCACAATAAATAGCCACGTAGTGATGTGCTGCATAACATCCTTACTCTCGCATTCTGACACGCATGTCGTAACACTCGCATGTCCCGACACTCGCATGTCCCGTCACCCGCATGTCTTCAGTATGACACGCAGTGCGCCTCTCCATATAGGGGAGGGTGGTGATGCTTGCTGATCTTATTTACACAGTCCAAGACGAGATCCCATCTCAAACGATCCGTGTTATGAAAGATTCCGATCTCTCTCTCTCTCTCTCTCTCTCTCTCGTATATTCCTACAAATACACCACACCCTGGACAGAGCAAGATAGAGCCACTAACGAAAGCTCTCTTTACGTTTCGCTCACAAGAGCGCATCATCTGCCTCTACCTGAGAGCCTCTCCACGCAAGATCCGTGTCAACAATGCAAGTTCGTCTTCCCTTTCCAGGTTACCCGGGACACTGGTGGTGCTGGTGGGTGGGTCGGTGGTGGTGTGCTGGCCAGCCAGTGTTGTGCTCACCTGGCTGTCTCTAGGGGTTCAGCCGCCGTGGTTAAGGAAACAGCCTTAATAATAATAATAATCTTTATTTCTACCTGACATGATACAACTTATACAGACCATAGCTGACGTTAATGGCATACTATATGGAAAGCCCTTTGTTATGCATAGCATCTCAGGCAACTTAGGTTAATTTTGTCCCCAGGATGCGACTCACACCAGTCGGCTAACTCCCAGGTACCTACTTCCTGCTAGGTGAACAGGGACAGCAGGCGTCTTAAGGAAACACCCAATGTTTCCACCCGTACCGGGGGTCTAACCTTGATTTGTATTCCCTGGAACGCAGGCGCGAAAGATACATGAGAATTATACTTGGAAAATCCTAGAGGAATTGGTACCAAACTTGCACACGAAAATCACTTCCTATGCAAGGAAAAGACTCGGTAGGAGATGCAACATTCCCCAATGAAAAGCAGGGGTGCCACGAGTACACTGAAAGACAACACAATAAGTGTCAGGGGCCCAAGACTGTTCAACTGCCGCCCAGTATACATAAGGGGGATTACCAAGAGACCCCTGACTGTCTTCAAGAAGGCGCTGGACAGGCACCTAAAGTCAGTACCTAACCATCCGGGCTGTGGTTCGTAAGTCAGTTTGCGTGTGGCCAGCAGTAACAGCCTGATTGATCAGACCCTGATCAACCACGAAGCCTGGTCTCAGACCGGGACGCGGGGGCATTGACCCCCGAAACCCTCTCCAGGTACACTCCAGGTATGGACACTCAATATATGAGCTGCCGAGCTACGGAACCAAACCACTCAAGATTCCTTCCTGTGTTTGAAGAACTATGGGTTGCCAGTAGTCGGTGGGTCTTGAAAATACTCCTGTTTTAGCTTGAAAGCAACGAAGACCTTTCTTTGATGTGCCAGCTTTGTAGATGCAGCCTGTAACTTTGATGTGCCAGCTTTGTAGATGCAGCCTGTAACTTTGATGTGCCAGCTTTGTAGATGCAGCCTGTAACTTTGATGTGCCAGCTTTGTAGATGCAGCCTGTAACTTTGATGTGCCAGCTTTGTAGATGCAGCCTGTAACTTTGATGTGCCAGCTTTGTAGATGCAGCCTGTAACTTTGATGTGCCAGCTTTGTAGATGCAGCCTGTAACTTTGATGTGCCAGCTTTGTAGATGCAGCCTGTAACTTTGATGTGCCAGCTTTGTAGATGCAGCCTGTAACTTTGATGTGCCAGCTTTGTAGATGCAGCCTGTAACTTTGATGTGCCAGCTTTGTAGATGCAGCCTGTAACTTTGATGTGCCAGCTTTGTAGATGCAGCCTGTAACTCTGATGTGCCAGCTTTGTAGATGCAGCCTGTAACTTTGATGTGCCAGCTTTGTAGATGCAGCCTGTAACTTTGAGTGCGCCCAGTGTGAGAGGCTGTGCCTACCAGCCACCGTTATGGCACTAACAGTACGTGTATGGTTATAATTACGACCATAAGTTTTAAAGACGTAGACCGGTAAGTCAGTGGAAGGCCTCGGTCAGATGACCAAAAGCTCCAACGGCGGGTCATCATCTAAGACCCGCGTCAGGAAACATGCTGTTACCTGACGAACCTGAACTGACCTGAGCCACAGACACCCTGGTGAGTAAAGGAATCATATTTCCTTATTCTTATAATCTCACGTTCTTATCCTGGATTATTAATTTCCAGGGTTAATAATGCGAATATAATCTCTCTATTCAATATACTTAAGCGTCTGTCAGGAAAATCCCAGATCAAAGGTCTCACTCCTGGATTTCTCATGAAGATGATTCCACAATCTTTTTATTTTTACAAATCAATACACATTTTGATGTAAACGAGACACTTGTTAAACATTTGGGGATCTTCATTTCGTCATTAAGGTTTCCAAATGTTCAACAGGTAATAAAAGTTGCCAAATGTTGCACAAAAATTTACAAATGTTGCACAAGTAATAAAGGTTCCCAAATATTGCACAAGTGTCTCACTGTGCAACACAGATTTTTGCTTTACTTCAGATTCAGTCATTTTTTCCCCTGGTTCTCTCCAACCTTCCCTCAGACTCGCACATTTTTACTGTCACTCTCTTTATCTTTCTTACTGTTGGTGCCTCTTTCTGCCCTATCCTGGTACCCCACACATTTTTAGGTTAGGTTAGGTAAGGTTCGTCAGGAAACAGGACAAATGTTTCCTGACGCGGGTCTTAGTCAGATGATGACCCGCCTTTGGAGCTTTTGGTCATCTGACCGAGGCCTTCCGCTGGCTTACCGGTCCACCCCTTTAAAAATTATGGTCATTTATAACCAATGTTACCTTTATTCACATTTTTAGTTACCTTGTTTATCTATCCCTTCCTCCCAGACACTATCCCTCCTGTCATCCCCTCCCCACCTTCCTCTCCCTCCCACTCACCCTCCCTCTCTGTCACACTGACTCTCTCTCCATCTTCCAGAGCCATCCCTCCTATCCCTGACCTTCTACTATCCCTTAAATCTTCCCTCCTATCCCTCACCCTCTTACTATCCCTGACATCATCATCCCTCCTATCCCTGACATCATCATCCCTTCTATCCCTGACATCATCCCTATCCCTATCATCCCTACTTGCTAGTCCCATCACCAGTGTTGCAGGGGCCTTGCTAGTCCCACCACCAGTGTTGCAGGGGTCTCACTAGTCCCACCACCAGTGTTGCAGGGGGTCTTGCTAGTCCTACCAGCAGTGTTTCAGGGGGGTCTTGCTAGTCCCACCACCAGTGTTGCAGGGGTCTTACTAGTCCCACCACCAGTGTTGCAGGGGGTCTTGCTAGTCCCACCACCAGTGTTGCAGGGGTCTTACTAGTCCCACCACCAGTGTTGCAGGGGGTCTTGCTAGTCCCACCACCAGTTTTGCAGGGGTCTTACTAGTCCCACCACCAGTGTTGCAGGGGGTCTTGCTATTCCTACCAGCAGTGTTTCAGGGGTCTTGCTAGTCCTACCAGCACTGTTGCAGGGGTCTTGTCACCACCACCAGTGTTGCAGGGGTCTTGCTAGTCCCACCACCAGTATTGCAGGGGTCTTGCTAGTCCCACCACCAGTATTGCAGGGGTCTTGCTAGTCCCACCAGCAGTGTTGCAGGGGTCTTGCTAGTCCCACCACCAGTATTGCAGGGGTCTTGCTAGTCCCACCAGCAGTGTTGCAGGGGCCTTGCTAGTCCCACCAGCAGTGTTGCAAGGGGTCTTGCTAGTCCCACCAGCAGTGTTGCAGGGGTCTTGCTAGTCCCACCAGCAGTGTTGCAGGGGCCTTGCTAGTCCCACCAGCAGTGTTGCAGGGGGTCTTGCTAGTCCCACCAGCAGTGTTGCAGGGGTCTTGCTAGCCCCACCAGCAGTGTTGCAGGGGTCTTGCTAGTCCCACCACCAGTATTGCAGGGATCTTGCTAGTCCCACCAGCAGTGTTGCAGGGGTCTTGCTAGTCTCACCAGCAGTGTTGCAGGGGCCTTGCTAGTCCCACCAGCAGTGTTGCAGGGGGTCTTGCTAGTCCCACCACCAGTGTTGCAGGGATCTTGCTAGTCCCACCACCAGTATTGCAGGGATCTTGCTAGTCCCACCACCAGTATTGCAGGGATCTTGCTAGTCCCACCAGCAGTGTTGCAGGGGTCTTGCCAATACCACCACCAGGGTTACTGGGGTCTCGCCAGGACCACCACCAGGGTTACTGGGGTCTCGCCAGTACCACCACCAGGGTTACTGGGGTCTCGCCAGTACCACCACCAGGGTTAGTGGGGTCTCGCCAGGACCACCACCAGGGTTACTGGGGTCTCGCCAGGACCACCACCAGGGTTACTGGGGTCTCGCCAGGACCACCATCAGGGTTACTGGGGTCTCGCCAGTACCACCACCAGGGTTACTGGGGTCTCGCCAGTACCACCACCAGGGTTACTGGGGTCTTGCCAGGACCACCACCAGGGTTACTGGGGTCTCGCCAGTACCACCACCAGGGTTACTGGGGTCTCGCCAGTACCACCACCAGGGTTACTGGGGTCTCGCCAGTACCACCACCAGGGTTACTGGGGTCTCGCCAGTACCACCACCAGGGTTACTGGGGTCTCGCCAGTACCATCACCAGGGTTACTGAGGTCTCGCCAGTATCACCACCAGGGTTACTGGGGTCTCGCCAGTACCACCACCAGGGTTACTGGGATCCCGCCAGTACCATCACCAGGGTTACTGAGGTCTCGCCAGTACCACCACCAGGGTTACTGGGGTCTTGCCAGGACCACCACCAGGGTTACTGGGGTCTCGCCAGTACCACCACCAGGGTTACTTGGGTCTCGCCAGTACCACCACCAAGATTACTGGGGTCTCGCCAGTACCATCACCAGGGTTACTGGGGTCTCGCCAGTACCACCACCAGGGTTACTGGGGTCTCGCCAGTACCATCACCAGGGTTACTGGGGTCTTGCCAGGACCACCACCAGGGTTACTGGGGTCTCGCCAGGACCACCACCAGGGTTACTGGGGTCTTGCCAGGACCACCACCAGGGTTACTGGGGTCTTGCCAGGACCACCACCAGGGTTGCTGGGGTCTTGCCAGGACCACCACCAGGGTTACTGGGGTCTTGCCAGGACCATCACCAGGGTTACTGGGGTCTCGCCAGTACCATCACCAGGGTTACTGGGGTCTTGCCAGGACCATCACCAGGGTTACTGGGGTCTCGCCAGTACCACCACCAGGGTTACTGGGGTCTTGCCAGGACCACCACCAGGGTTACTGGGGTCTCGCCAGTACCACCACCAGGGTTACTGGGGTATTGCCAGGACCACCACCAGGGTTACTGGGGTCTTGCCAGGACCACCACCAGGGTTACTGGGGTCTTGCCAGGACCACCACCAGGGTTACTGGGGTCTCGCCAGTACCATCACCAGGGTTACTGGGGTCTTGCCAGGACCACCACCAGGGTTACTGGGGTCTTGCTAGGACCACCACCAGGGTTACTGGGGTCTCGCCAGTACCATCACCAGGGTTACTGGGGTCTTGCCAGGACCACCACCAGGGTTACTGGGGTCTTGCCAGGACCATCACCAGGGTTACTGGGGTCTCGCCAGTACCATCACCAGGGTTACTGGGGTCTTGCCAGGACCATCACCAGGGTTACTGGGGTCTCGCCAGTACCACCACCAGGGTTACTGGGGTCTTGCCAGGACCACCACCAGGGTTACTGGGGTCTCGCCAGTACCACCACCAGGGTTACTGGGGTATTGCCAGGACCACCACCAGGGTTACTGGGGTCTTGCCAGGACCACCACCAGGGTTACTGAGGTCTCGCCAGTACCACCACCAGGGTTACTGGGGTCTTGCCAGGACCACCACCAGGGTTACTGGGTCTTGCCAGGACCACCACCAGGGTTACTGAGGTCTCGCCAGGACCACCACCAGGGTTGCTGGGGTCTTGCCAGGACCACCACCAGGGTTACTGGGGTCTCGCCAGGACCACAAGTGCTACAAGTCATGTGTGTAAATTCCAGAGTGAAGGAACAGTCATTGATCTCCGTGTGATGATATACCGCTGACACTGTCCACACTTACTACATTCATGTCTGCATAAACAGCATCACCACTGTAACCAGATATGCACACGCAAATAGTTCACTACCACTGTAACTTGTTTAGCTATCAAAACCTTCGGGCGCAGTTCCTGGACCCATTATGTACCTCTGTAATATTTTGACTATCGCCCCACAGGACGGGTACAGAGTACATAATAAAATACTGTATTAACCAGGAGGACATATGATTTTATCCCCCATCATGTCACTTTAAAAAAATGATCATCTTTTGTAATGAAAATACCAGCCAGCAACTGGAGTAAGAAAAGTCTTCCCAGAGCAAAACAATGCCTTAATTACTGTGTGTCTGCATTTAGCACAGACTCAGAAATTGCAAATTGTGTCTGCGTTCATATTTGTCAGCAACACGCCATTTTATTCACCTAATGTTTAGCTCGTTCCATTTTTCTATAATCCTCAGATTGCTCAGCTTCCCTTTTTGTGTCCTTTAGTTCGTAGTTCTCTTAATTTGAATAGTCTTTTATTAACTTCCCTATCAATTCTTAAAATTTTGGAGGTCGTAATCATGTCTCCCCTCGTGCTTCTCTCCGCCAAACAAGTCAAGGTCAGTTCCTTCAAAACCATCTCCTCCTAATCTTTAATCCGTATCTGGGTTTCCCTCTCCTGCCCGGTTAGGTTAGGTGCTAAAATGTTATTTTATTGCATATCTCCACGATTCAGAGTGGTCTGAAGTATTATCTGATACACTGTATTTCTTCGGACAGACCTCCAGCATCTTGCTCGATCATCACTACAACTTCTTTAAGGTTCCCTGAAGATCGTCTCTCTCCCATTCGTATTCACCTTGATAGTTTCACATCGTCTGCAAACAGAAATACAAAGTATTCGATTTCCTCTGGCAGGTCATTTGCATAATCAAGAACAGTAGTGGCCCTAATGTTGATCCCTGGTGGACTCCACTTCTCACTCTCGCCCATCTCGGCACTTCCTCGGTCCAGGGCAAGACTTCTCTGAAGAATGAGACGCTTGTGCAGCATTTGAGAATCTTGACTGAGGAAACGTTTCGCCAATATGTGCCTTCTTATGTCCAATACAGAGAATAACAGTGGAAGATAAGGAGTTTGAAGTAATCAGTCCCTCAGCCTGAGGGACTGATTGGACAGAAGAAGCCACTTGTTGGCAAAACGTTTCCTCAGTCAAGATTCTCAAATGCTGCACAAGTGTTTCATTCTTCGGCTTGTCGGTTTTCAAAACTACTTTCAATACAAAACTTATTTGCACTACTGCTTGTTCTTCTAGCTAGTGGATCATTCTCTTAAAGGAGTGTAAAACGAATTCTTGCAATCTACTACGCAACAGTCGACTCATCAATCTCACACTTCGTCTAAAATCAGTCTAAGAATTCCTGTAGCTTCGACAGACAGGACCTACCCTCCCTAGAGAACAATAAGGCACAATACCGTGACTGGAACAATACACAAATAACCCGTACATAAGACAGAGAAGCTTAAGATGATGTTTCGGCCCAACTTGGATCATTTACAAGTCACAGTGTGACTAGTTAATGGCTTAAGTCGGACCGAAACGTCTTCATAAGCTTCTCTCTCTCCTATGTGCGGGTGATTTGTGAATACTACCCCTCCCTAGGGTTGATCCTTGTAACTATTCATCCTTCGCGGGTGAGTATGTGATTAGGGGACATAGACTGTGTGCGTGTAGGTATGCGTGTAGGTGGTGGTGATGCAGGTGATGCGTGTGTAGGTAGTGGCCTTGTAAATGATATCTTGTAGGCGGCGCTGGTGTAGGTGGTGACCTTGTAAATAGCTTCCTTGTAGGTGGTATCCTGATAGGGATGACACCAGACACTATGTGAAATCAGTGTCCGCCCTTATGCAGATGGAGTCCCTGTGGGAACCACGTTTGCCAGTTCCTTGAAGGAAGTGCCCATGTAGATGTGTTAGGTAAAAGCTCCAGGAGAGCGAAACGTTGCCACGATAAAATGTCGCATTGGTTGCACGTCTCCTTTTATCTAACATATTGTAGGTAATTCTACCTCCATGTAGATGGCATCCCGATCAGTGAATCACCAGTCATTTCCTTGCATTAAGTGGCCGAGAGTGTGAATATATTTGAGTACATGCCAGTTATAACTATAACCTTAACTTTTATAAGGGTGACGAGATAAGCCAGCGGAAGGCCTCGATCAGATGACCAAAAGCTCTAGCTGCAGGCCATCATATGGCTTAAGATTCGTGTCAGGAAACACTTGTCCTCTTTCGTGACAAACCTAAACTAACCTATCCTTAGCTAAGATGTCTGAGGAAGGAGCAGCACCTCTCTACTCTCAAGAATGAGCTATAGCTGGGTGAGTCTGCGTTCCCTCAGAGTGCTTCTCATTACTCCTCATCACAACCCCTCTCTTCCTGCCTTCCACCCCTCTCACCCTGTTTCTTAATCGCCGCCTTTGCTTCCCACCCTCATTCTACCCCTTCCCGCCACTAAAAATAAGCAGCTGTAGTCGTGATGGAACACGAAAGGAGAAAAACGAACTTTCGATCTCCAGTATATACATACACTGGATATGGCAGCAGCACACTGCTGCTGTGTCCAATATTGGACACAACTGTAACCACAAAGACACAGATATAGAGCAAGTTTCGAACTATGTAGAGCTTTATAAAGTCGAACGATAAAGCTCTACAAAGAGCAAAACGTTATGGTTGAATCCCACTGGTTGCGATTTTTCCTTCTTTCAGAGGCGCCTACCCACCCATGCTATCTTCCTTCACAAGAGCCTACCCACCCATGCTATCTTCCTTCACAAGAGCCTACCCACCCATGCTATCTTCCTTCACAAGAGCCTACCCACCCATGCTATCTTCCTTCACAAGAGCCTACCCACCCATGCTATCTTCCTTCACAAGAGCCTACCCACCCATGCTATCTTCCTTCACAAGAGCCTACCCACCCATGCTATCTTCCTTCACAAGAGCTTACCCACCCATGCTATCTTCCTTCACAAGAGCTTACCCACCCATGCTATTTTCCTTCACAAGAGCCTACCCACCCATGCAATCTTCCTTCCTTCACAGGATCCTGTCCACCCATGCCATCTTCCTTGCTTCCTTCACAGGAGCTTGCCCACCCATGCCATCTTCCTTGCTTCCTTCACAGGAGCTTGCCCACCCATGCCATCTTCCTTGCTTCCTTCACAGGAGCTTGCCCACCCATGCCATCTTCCTTGCTTCCTTCACAGGAGCTTGCCCACCCATGCCATCTTCCTTGCTTCCTTCACAGGAGCTTGCCCACCCATGCCATCTTCCTTGTTTCCTTCACAGGAGCTTGCCCACCCATGCCATCTTCCTTGCTTCCTTCACAGGAGCTTGCCCACCCATGCCATCTTCCTTGCTTCCTTCACAGGAGCTTGCCCACCCATGCCATCTTCCTTGCTTCCTTCACAGGAGCCTGCCCACCAATGCCATCTCCCTTGCTTCCTTCACAGGAGCTTGCCCACCCATGCCATCTCCCTTGCTTCCTTCACAGGAGCTTGCCCACCCATGCCATCTCCCTTGCTTCCTTCACAGGATCCTGTCCACCCATGCCATCTTCCTTGCTTCCTTCACAGGAGCCTGCCTACCCATGCCATCTTCCTTGCTTCCTTCACAGGAGCCTGCCCACCCATGCCATCTTCCTTGCTTCCTTCACAGGAGCCTGCCCACCCATGCCATCTCCCTTGCTTCCTTCACAGGAGCTTGCCCACCCATGCCATCTCCCTTGCTTCCTTCACAGGATCCTGTCCACCCATGCCATGTTCCTTGCTTCCTTCACAGGAGCCTGCCTACCCATGCCATCTTCCTTGCTTCCTTCACAGGAGCCTGCCCACCCATGCCATCTTCCTTGCTTCCTTCACAGGAGCCTGCCCACCCATGCCATCTCCCTTGCTTCCTTCACAGGAGCTTGCCCACCCATGCCATCTCCCTTGCTTCCTTCACAGGAGCCTGCCTACCCATGCCATCTTCCTTGCTTCCTTCACAGGAGCCTGCCCACCCATGCCATCTTCCTTGCTTCCTTCACAGGAGCCTGCCTACCCATGCCATCTCCCTTGCTTCCTTCACAGGAGCTTGCCCACCCATGCCATCTCCCTTGCTTCCTTCACAGGAGCCTGCCTACCCATGCCATCTTCCTTGCTTCCTTCACAGGAGCCTGCCCACCCATGCCATCTTCCTTGCTTCCTTCACAGGATCCTGTCCACCCATGCCATC
Organism: Cherax quadricarinatus; assembly: GCF_038502225.1. NCBI lineage: Eukaryota > Metazoa > Arthropoda > Malacostraca > Decapoda > Parastacidae > Cherax > Cherax quadricarinatus. The sequence goes on from NC_091367.1 coordinate 7,580,937, forward strand.
TCCCTTGCTTCCTTCACAGGAGCTTGCCCACCCATGCCATCTTCCTTGCTTCCTTCACAGGAGCCTGTCTACCCATGCCATCTTCCTTGCTTCCTTCACAGGAGCCTGCCTACCCATGCCATCTCCCTTGCTTCCTTCACAGGAGCCTGCCTACCCATGCCATCTTCCTTGCTTCCTTCACAGGAGCCTGCCTACCCATGCCATCTCCCTTGCTTCCTTCACAGGAGCCTGCCTACTCATGCCATCTCCCTTGCTTCCTTCACAGGAGCCTGCCTACCCATGCCATCTTCCTTGCTTCCTTCACAGGATCCTGTCCACCCATGCCATCTCCCTTGCTTCCTTCACAGGAGCCTGCCTACCCATGCCATCTTCCTTGCTTCCTTCACAGGAGCCTGTCCACCCATGCCATCTTTCTTGCTTCCTTCACAGGAGCTTGCCCACCCATGCTAGTTTTCAGCCTCAGTGGGCACAATCAAGCAAGTTTACAAGATGATGCGCACCTTCCATGCCTGAGTGCGCTTGTGCGCTCCCCTCTTCCTGTGTGTACTCACTCATTTGTACTCGAAGATTTGTGTTTGCAAGGGTCGAGTCCCAGACACGCTTCTTCAAACTGACTCCACCAGGTTAACTGCTTTCTGACTAGCTGAGCCCTATCATACCCACACTTGAAACTCTGTAAACATTGTCTTCACTTCTTACACAGCCAGAGAAAAAGATTGAGAAAGAGAGAGAGAGAGACAGACACACAGAGATAGAGATATACAGAGAGACAAAGAAACAGAGCAACAGATAGAGAGAGAGACAGAGAAAGAATCTTTCTTAATCTCCCTCACTAGTCCCTCTGTCTCCTGTGTATAATTTCTCTTGTCCTGAGATATCTTCATAAAATTCCGTTTCTTGTGTGTAAGAGATGGATCATCCTGAGAGATGGTAGTTCCCAGGTGATAGTAACTCCAGCTCTACTGCAAATGAACTTGTGATGCTGCCCTGGCTGCCCAGTAGCTCGATAGGTAGCGCACTCAGCTCACATAATGAGGTCCGGGGGTCGATCCCCGGTACAGCTGGAAAACATTAGGACATGTTTCCATGAGAAACCTACTGTCTATGTTCACCCATCAGTAAAATGGGTACCTGGGTGTTAGTAGACTGGTGTGGGTCGCATCCTGGAAAAAATTAACCTAATTTGCCCGAAATACTCTGCATAACAAGGGGCTTTCTATATAGTAGTATGTCATTGGTGTTAGCTAGGGCTGTATACCTTGTACATGTACTTGTAAAAATAAGATTAAGGAGAGTGCAACGGACAAGTGTAGTAGTAGCAGCAGCAACACACACAGCAAGAGGCATTCTTGAGCTTCCCCAGCGCTCGGGCTTCGGCCCAAAGCTGTGTGTGGCTCCAAAATGAGCCTGTAGCGCTTGCTGTCTTTGCACCTCCTGACATCGTGTGCTGCTATGCAGCTGCCACACCCTTCGAGCTCAGCGTGGGCGGGGTTTGTGGCAGCCAAAGGTGCCTAGCTTCTCCCTCAGAGCCCCGTGGGGGCGGGGAATTGGGCTAGGCCTAGGGACAGCTAGTCTCAGAAGACGAGGAGGTACTTGTACCTTCTCCCATGCCAGACATTTGTCTGAGACACTCCCTCGAACCAAGGCCGGGCCACCTCTCGGAAAAGGCCCGAGCCGGGCCATTATACCGGGAAATCTACAACAGAACAGAATAAACATTATTATTATTCCTGTGATGGAATATGTGACGATATTCACACTGCCTTAGTGAAGTCTCCAGCTCTAGTGTAGCAGCACACTCCTGATGTAGCCACTTTCGTTTAATAAAGTCCCCAGCGCATGACTATCACCAGTGCATGAGTACCCATCACAGCATGACTACCCACCACTGCATGACTACCCACCAGCGCATGACTACCCACCACTGCATGACTACCCACCAGCGCATGACTACCCACCACTGCATGACTACCCACTAGTGCATGACTACCCACCACCGTATGACTACCCACCAGCGCATGACTACCACCAGTGCATGACTACCACCAGCGCATGACTACCACCAGTGCATGACTACCCACCACCGTATGACTACCCACCAGCGCATGACTACCACCAGTGCATGACTACCACCAGCGCATGACTACCACCAGTGCATGACTACCCACCACCGTATGACTACCCACCAGCGCATGACTACCACCAGTGCATGACTACCACCAGCGCATGACTACCACCAGTGCATAACTACCCACTAGTGCATGACTACCCACCACCGTATGACTACCCACCAGTGCATAACTACCCACTAGTGCATGACTACCCACCACCGTATGACTACCCACCAGCGCATGACTACCACCAGCGCATGACTACCACCAGCGCATGACTACCACCAGCGCATGACTACCCTCAACTCAAAAACCGAGGAGAGGTATTGAGTGGTGTGGCTAAGGATGGTGTTTGAGCAGCCGTCTTTTGTTTCACTCTGCACCACAGCTCTCTCTCTCTCTCTCTCTCTCTCTCTGCTTTCCGGGGGCACAAACTCCGCCACTATGGAATATTCTAATTTTTGAAGTCCTGATTCGAGACTGGGACGCAGGGACGATGATTTTTGCAGCTGTGTGTGTGTAGTAATAGTAGTTTGTATAGCAGTAGCAGTAGAATGTAGTAGTAGTAGTGTGTAATAGCAACAATAGTGTGAAGTAGTAGTAGTAGTGTATAAGTGTGTGTAGTAGCATAGTAGTAGTGTGTGTGTAGTACTAGCGTGTGTATAAGTATGTGTAGTAGTAGTGTGTGTATAAGTATGTGTAGTACTAGCGTGTGTATAAGTATGTGTAGTAGTAGTGTGTGTATAAGTATGTGTAGTAGTAGTGTGTGTATAAGTATGTGTAGTAGTAGTGTGTATAAGTATGTGTAGTAGTAGTAGTGTATATAAGTATGTGTAATAGTAGTGTGTGCATATGTAGTAGTAATAGTAGTAGTGTACGTGTAGTAGTAGTAGTGTGTGTAGTAATAATAGTAGTAGTGTCTATAAGTGTGTGTGTGTGTAGTAGTAGTAGTAGTAGTGTACGTAAGTGTGTGTAGTAGTAGTAGTCGTAGTGTGTATAAGTGTGTGTAGTAGTAGTAGTAGTCGTAGTGTATATAAGTGTGTGTAGTAGTAGTGTATATAAGTGTGTACTAGTAATAGTAGTGTATATAAGTGTGTAGTAGTAGTAATAGTAGTGTATATGTGTAACACCTGTGTTGTAACACCTGTCCTGTTGGACAACCACGGCGCACGCACAGACAGCATCACAGACGCACTAAAACAATAAGTGGAGAGCTAAACCCGTGTGGGTCAGCTGTAGTTGTGGTGTAGGCTCGATCTTCGATCCACTACTGAGGAGTCAAGTCGGCCCGGCCGAGGATCCCAGAAACCACAATCTGGTTTTATCACATTACAAATGACTATGTCAACACCATGACTGGAGTCCGCAGAAAATACAAGTCTCTCATCCGGCCTCCCCACTCATCCGAACTTCCCCACCAATATTAAGTGACCAAGGTCATGCGGATTTACTCCTGGATTACTGAGTGTTTTCTTTTAATTCCCAAGACATGTGGTCGTAATCGTCTTCGAAGTCGTCGTCTTCGTAGTCATCGTCTTCGTATTCGTAGTCTTGGTAGTCGTCTTTCTTGCTTTCGTCACTGTCTTCGTCTGATTCTCTTTTATCTTCATTTCATTGCATATTTTCCAGAGTCGTTGTCTTCTTCCTCCATACATACCTTCTTCCCTCTCCCTCTCTCCCTCCCTTCCACCCCCACCCCCCTCTTCTCCCTCCTTCCAAAGAATCTGCATAAATAATTTGAGAAATCTTGGGTAAGTGGAGTTTTGCTGGAGTGTGTGAGATTCTTTCGTGAGAGCAAGTGAGCGCCGTGGGTTCTCACGCAATATTGTGTTCAACCCACCGCAAAATTGGCCCACCCATCCCGATTGATAACTGTCCTTCGGGAGTTGACGATAAAGAGGATTGTGCCACGGTAAACCACCCAGGTGATGAGGAAACGCTTCGCAACAAGTGGCTTCTTCAGTCCTCAGGTGAGTCACAGTTTCGCTCAACACCAACTCAAGAGTACTTCCACCCAAACCCCGCTGGCTGCTGAAATATCAGAGGCTATAGTATACGAGTGCTTCAACACCGGATAATGTTGAATCTAGAGGCTATATTACCAGATAATGTTGAATCTAGAGGCTATATTACCAGATAATGTTGAATCTAGAGGCTATATTACCAGATAATGTTGAATCTAGAGGCTATATTACCAGATAATGTTGAATCTAGAGGCTATATTACCAGATAATGTTGAATCTAGATACCCTAATACAAGACAATATTGAATCTAGATCCTTTAATACCAGAAAATCAATGATCTTGAATCTAGATGCTTTAATACCACATAATGTTGAATCTAGATGCTTTAATACCAGATAATATTATATCTAGATGCTCTAATGCCAGATAATATTGAATCAAGATGCTCTTGGACCGGATGATTTAAGACCAGATGATCTAGAACCAGAAGCTCTAGTCCAGATACTCCAAGACTGCATCTAAAAGGCTGTAGATGCTGTAAGATTCTCGCCCAAAGTGGCACACTGTCTGACTGACAGAAAACAATTTGAAAGTCTCGTATCTCACCAACAGAAGACAGTTAGAAACCCTCATGTTTCACAGACAGGAGACAGTCGGAACCTTTCACGTTTCTACGATAGAAGACAAGCAAAGACAAGCAGAGTCTGTCTCGGTCGTGTAGTTCCGAATCGAATATAACATCGTTACCACCAAATCTTGATACAACAAAAACACGTGGTGAAGCCAAGTGTGTGTGTGTGTGTAGGTGTTGCTGGGGCGGTGACCTCCGCGTACTGTCGCAGGATTTCGCGTTCCCAACCATATCTCACCAGGCAAACAACCGAGGAGCAAAACGTGTCATCCAGGAGCTGATGGAAGCGGTGTTACAGACGGTAGATTTGTTTAATTTTTCACGCTTAGCGGGTCTGAAGGATAGGATACAATTATCAGAGTCGTACTTTATGTAGCCAGGTTCAAGCCTCAATGACCACATGTCTTGGAAAGATATTGCAAGATTTCAAGAATGAAGCAGTGCATTTTTGTTATATTTGTATTATACACCTGGTGTCAGCTATTGTATTCATCATCCAAGTCCGAACATTTAGCAGAGAACTAAAACGGAGCATCGTATCTTCCATGTTCAAAACCCGGATGTAGACCTGTGCATTGGCAGAATAATGATAATCAACTCCAAGGTCATTTAGCAGTAAGTCTATGTTGAAAACGGTATAAGATACCGACAAGTTGGTGGGTAAGATACATGTGCAACAGTTGGGTATCTGTATTTGACTGAAGAAGCCTACTGTGTAGGCGAAACGTTTCAGCAATATAGATACCCAACTGTTACATGTGTGTCTTACACATCGAGAGTAAGTCTAAGCCAGTAACATCAACCAGCACACACCTGCACGTTAAGACATATCGACTGTACATAGGCCATTAAGAAACACGTAAGTTCCCACGTCTCCTAATAACATTCATTTTTCTACTATAATCTACCTTTTCCATAATTACTAGTGGAAAAATGAATATGTTATTAGAAGACTTACGTGCCCATTAAGACTGCAATCCACCTGTACACTAACATTCAAGAATACTTTCGTCCCTAAATCAGAAACTAAACAAAATTCAATGTATCACCTTGAATAAAACTGCAATGATCTATTCCAAGAACTAAACTATTAGTGAGAGTGGTTGGCCCTTTATCAAGTGTTAATTATACACTGCATCATATAAAGGTGAACCAACCGCCTCTGCAGAGGACTGGATAACTCATGATATCCTCAGAGCTCTAAGGCAGGTCCCTGATACTGCGATAATAGAGACTACCAGAGCCAGAGGATGGCTCTTGCCGGGTTCTCGCCACAGAGCCAACCGCTACAATATCCGATTCTATATTAAATAGACGCAACTAACTGTATAATCACATCAGCAGCCCCTATGCCTAGTATGTTATAGGACCAATGACTGATAACCCTATGTTAGCATTGTATAATCTCAGTCATATCGAGGGTGTTCTTCCTGCTTCCTGGACCAACAGTCTCACTGGGCCTTTCCTTAAACCGCAACAGCATGATACATTTCCACCAACCTCTTTACTTAGTTGTCTTTGTAAAACATATGGAAGAATGACACTTGATAGACTATACTATAGAATCAGACACCTACTCTCCCTTCATCTCTGTGGTTTTAAGAACATAAGAAAGGAGCACTGCCGCAAGCGTACTGACCCAAGCTTGGCAACTCACACCCACTCATGTACTTGCCTTAACCTATCTTTTAAACATGTACTTGCCTTAACCTATCTTTTAAAGCTACACAAGGTTTTAGCTTCAATACGTTAACCAGGAGTTTGTTCCACTCATCTACAACAAAATCCCTGGGGAAAAAATGGGCAGAATTGTATTAGTAACTTTCTCACTGCACACTTTTCTATTTTTATCACATTTCTTGATCTAAAATCTGCATTTAATATCGCAAACATAAATATTATCCAACATGCACTAGCCAAAATGAATACTGGTGATAGCCTACTCAACTGCATAATTTACCTATCAAGTATACGTCGAGAAAGGTAGCCCTGTATCCCATAACCCCTCTGCCTAAATGAACGTAAAAAGGAATAAATAGTGCAGAATACAGGATGAGTCTGCGATGCAGTCAAATATTAGCGTTGAAGATCTGAAGATGGTCAGAGAAGGCACTGGAAAGTTATCATGTGCAAACTAATGTCTTAGTATCTTTAATAAAAATAGCAAATTGGCAACAAAGACGAAAACCAATCCAGACTTTGAACTAAGATACACCCGCTTTCAAGGTCTACACTCGATCAGACGACGCATTCCCTAGCTATCACAAGGAAACCATTATCCTTATTTGTTTCATAAAACTGGCAAATTAAGATCTGCACAGCCCACTATCAACACGAAATGTCCACTGACGAATGTGCAGATAAATGACTCACGAAATCGTAATGACACGACAAGTTGATGAATTAGACACGTGTGTAACACTTGGGTATCTTTACTGACGTAACTTTTCGTCACACAGTGGCTTCATCAGTCCTAAGCAAAGAAGAATGGTGAAGATCAGAAGGAGTATGAGGTATCAGTCCCTCAGCCTGGTGTCGATGAAATCGGTCCACCAAGATTGATGGAATGATTGCATCAGTCACAATTAAATGTTACATTAGTTGCATCTGTGTCCATTTACTTAACATTTTCTCGGTAATTCTATCAATATGTGGTGCACAATAAACTAGACATTTCTACTAGCCACTTTAGTGTGTATAAAAAGATACACACTTCTCCAGGTATAGGTATACTCTCGGTGTATATATATATACATTTACACACTTCTTAATGTATATATAACCCACAAATCTTGTGCATTTTTGTTATCCAGTAGTGTACAACTACACTGTTCTGTAGCTACACTGGGAAAAAATTATGAGCGTTAATTAGGTTTGCCTGTAGTCGATCCCATCTCTGCAACCCAGTCCAAGACCAAGGCAGACCAGGAGGTGGTGGATGAAGGCTAGACCAGGAGGGTGTGAGACCAGTGTCGCTACGTGAAGTGAGAGAGGATAGGAAGAGGACCAGACAAGGCGTGAGAGAGAGAATAGGAGGAATAGACAATGAGAGAGAGGCGCCGCAAGGAGTAAGGGGGGGTTGTCGAGAGAGCCAAATAGAGCACAAGTGGGTGGAGTCTTCTGACTGGCATGTGGGCGTGTGTACGGGCATGTGAGCGGGCGTGTGGGTGGGTGGGTGGACGGACGGACGGACGGTGTGTACATTGATCTCACTCTTGTCTGGACGCATCCCGAGCAAGGCATCGTGATGCAGAAAAAAACACTAATGATGCAAGTCTTATTCACCACCCCATGCTCGGGTATTGAGTCTTATTCACCACCCCATGCTCGGGTATTGAGTCTTATTCACCACCCCATGCTCGGGTATTGAGTCTTATTCACCACCCCATGCTCGGGTATTGAGTCTTATTCACCACCCCATGCTCGGGTATTGAGTCTTATTCACCACCCCATGCTCGGGTATTGAGTCTTATTCACCACCCCATGCTCGGGTATTGAGTCTTATTCACCACCCCATGCTCGGGTATTGAGTCTTATTCACCACCCCATGCTCGGGTATTGAGTCTTATTCACCACCCCATGCTCGGGTATTGAGTCTTATTCATCACCCCATGCTCGGGTATTGAGTCTTATTCACCACCCCATGCTCGGGTATTGAGTCTTATTCACCACCCCATGCTCGGGTATTGAGTCTTATTCACCACCCCATGCTCGGGTATTGAGTCTTATTCACCACCCCATGCTCGGGTATTGAGTCTTATTCATCACCCCATGCTCGGGTATTGAGTCTTATTCACCACCCCATGCTCGGGTATTGAGTCTTATTCACCACGTGGCGCATGGGTAAAGACTTACTCACCACCAGATACATGTTACACAATCGGGGGTACAATGAAAATCCTCCCCAGTAAATCAGGAAATACCCAACAGAAGACATAAAGGGTGATAGCGAATGAGGGAATGTTGCGTAACAAGGTCCCTCAGGGGCCGGTATTGACACTGCTAGTATTTTTAATGTGCATGTATGTAAAAGAACTGCCAAAGGGGATTGGATCCTAGGTGTTGTTATTCTAGCAGTTGCAAGAAACGTAAAATAATAAACATGGGGAAAGGAAGGGAAGGGGCTGGACACGAATGATTTACTGTCAACATTACTGAAGACAGTGATGAAGAATTAGACACATGTGCAACATCTGGGTATCTTTATTTCTAGACTTTTCGCCTTCCAGTAGTTTTACCAATACAAATTCAAGGACATAATGGGAAGACTGTAGAAAGCCTTCGTTGCGCAGCGTTTCGCTTTGTATATGAGTTTTATCAAGTCATATAACTCTAAGCTCTAACGGAGCAAAACGTTGTCCCAACAGAGGTTCTGCAGAGAGGTTACAAGGAGTCTTGGGGATCTCTAGACGGGTGGTTGTGGCTACTAGAGTTCAATATCAACAAGAGCAAAGTCGATCACATCCCAGAGTGAAGGACAATCACACACATTATAAACTGGGAATGAAGAAACCACAAATAAATATAGCAAGGATGAGAAATCAAAGATTCAGATAAACGGACACAGATACAACTAATGTGACTTTTATTGTGGCAACGATTCGCTCTTCAGGAGTTTTGTCAAGCTGTATATATGGCATATAGCCAGCATAACAAGGGCATACCAGGTTTATACCTTCAGATACCTCAACGAAGACGTCTCTAAGATGTATATTCAGACATGTCTTAGAATATGCAGGACTTCCGCGGCCGGGCTGTGGCTCGTATATCGGTTTGCGTGCGGCCAGCAGTAACAGCCTGGTTGATCAGGCCCTGATCCACCGCGAGTCCTGGTCATGGACCGGGCCGCAGGGGCGTTGACCCCCGGAACACCCTCAAGGTATACTTCAGGTACTGCATACCTAACATGTCCAGAGGTTTACAGCTAAATTGGTTTTCAGAACTGATGGCGACTTAAAAAGACTCAAGGAAATATAATGAAATCCTTGGAAAAGAAAATGATCATGGAAGACAATAATAAAATAACCTGGGGAAAGAAGAGGATCATAGGAGACAGAATAAGAAAATAATAGCCTTGGAAAAGAATCACGGGAGACAGAATAGTGACATACAAGATACTCAGCAGACTGGACACAGATGGCAGCGACAGACTGATCACACAAGAACCAGCGGAAATATTTCTCCAGTCTCGTGGTGGAAGACGAATTGGACGAGAAGGCGAAGGGGGTAAAGAAATAATAAAAAAATCTACAATATTAAAAGCAGTGAGGATGAGAGCGCAAGAAGGCAGACACTAGTAGAAGGCAGGGATCTATTTCCCTGCTTGAACTCTCAACCTTGATCACCAGAGAGTGTTAATAGTTCACCGGCACACCCGTGGGTGTACTAGGTTAGGTAAGGTTCGTCAGGAAACAGGACAAATGTTTCCTGACGCGGGTCTTAGTCAGATGATGACCCGCCTTTGGAGCTTTTGGTCATCTGACCGAGGCCTTCCGCTGGCTTACCGGTCCACCCCTTTAAAAATTATGATCATTTATAACCAGTCTGTCTATATATTGGGTGTACTGTGTTGCTCTCGTACCTGGGACGCCATGAAGCACCTCCAGCAGCATCACTCCACCAAGACACCAACTGTGGCTTTAATCACTTGAAATATTATGGTTACCACTGCTCTTCATTTGGTGGTCCAGTGGATCAGTGGACCAGTCTGACTGGTACTCTTTACAGATTGGTCCATCTTCAGTTTAAGATGTGGACTCTTACAATCAAATTAAAACTTTTGGGATCATTCAAGGCTTATTATTATTATATCTATATATATCTATAAATTGTGTAGTGCCGAATACGAAAAATTGGCCAATTAGCAAGAACTCACTTAAAATTAAGTCTTTTCTAAAATTTTCTCTCTTATACGTTTAAAGAAAAAATTTTCATTTATGTTAATGTGAAAATTAATAATTTTGTACCAGAAGAACCTGAGAAAACTTACCTGACCTTATTATAACAAGCGCAATTTAATTTATCCTAATCCAACTAAATGTATTTTATAAAAGTCTGCAATAATTTAGTAATAAACAAGCAAAATAAAATATTTTTTTTCCTTAGGTTCAGAATGATTTTTGAGAAATTATTGTATACACAAATTTTCGCTTGCCTTATTCGGCAACAAGAGCGTTGCTACTGAAGCCAAATAGCACACACACACACACACACACACACACACACACACACACACACACACACACACATACATACATACATACATATATATATATATATATATATATATATATATATATATATATATATATATATATATATATATGTGTGTGTGTGTGTGTGTGTGTGTGTGTGTGTGTGTGTGTATTATATTCCCGAACGAACCCACCTAGTTAATAAAATAGAACTGTGCATTTCGGCTTGACACTAAGGTCCTCTTCTGAATAGTGTTTGCTGAAAGGTATTTAGAGAGGGTGTGGTTGTGAGCAGTGAGTGACACTACAGCAACAAGGTGTGACACACAGTGTCGGGGAGATGCAAACATTTCTCAGTGTTAAGCAGCATGTATTAAATGCCTTGCTTCTCTTTTATTATTAGTGGCCTCGTCAGGGTTTGCGTGTGTGTGTGTGCTCACCTAATTTGTGGATGTGGGGGTAGAGTCACAGCTCCTGGCCCCGCCTCATTGCTCTGTGTATGTGTTAAAGGTTGTGCACTCTGGCCAGGCTACACATCATTTCCGTCTCATAAACATGTCAAGGTGTCACACACATCTTCCAACACCTCCATTACTTACCCTCCTCTCTGTTTCCTAACATTTATTGTTCCTGTAATATTTCCTTTAAAATTTAAGTATGGTCTGAGACCGGGCCCAGGGGGGCAGAGACCCCCGGAATTAATAGCAGATCACACACAAGGTCCAGAAACAGGTAGTAAATATTGATAATATACGTCAATATATAACAACTTACATATGTAACACTAGTAGTTATGAAGACAGAAGCTACTATGTAACAACTTACATATGTAACATTAACAGTTGAGTGACACTATCCAGTCATTAGAAATTTACCGCAATAGAGGCAGGAGGAGGCTATACAACAGATCCAACAGAGTGAACAGAATAAGTGGAGCTTGTAAGGAGACCGTGGGTGCGGGAGGCCTTCCCTCAGACCAGGAAGACGCCCAGGGGAAAATTACAGGGAAGTACCAGGGGGTAGGGAAATGATGCTAGGGTGGCAGGGGAAAAATTACATGAAGGTGGCAGGGGAAAAATTACATGAAGGTGGCAGGGGATGACACAGTGGAAGGCAAAATGACAAGATGGCAGGTAAAAACGACAAGATAGAAGGGAAAAGTGACAAGATGGCAAGCAACAATAACAAGGTGGCGGGGAAAAATGACAAGGTGTCAGGGAATAATGACAAGGTGGTAGGAAAAAAAAAGACAAGGTGGCAGGGAAAAATGACAAGATGGCAGGGAATACTGACAATGAGGAAGGGGGGAAAATGAAAAGAAAATGGAAGGGAAAATAAAGTGAAGACGACGATGTAACACAAGGAAAACTTACCTGAAATTGTTAATGGGGGAGAAAATGACCTGAACATGCCAATGAAAATGACATAAAGGAACTCGGGGGGGGGGGGGAAAGGCCACAAGAGAACGTGACGCTGCTTCCCTGACTAACATTACAACGTTAGTTTCTTACGCTTTGCAGAGCGTCAATTTAAACACGTTCTATACGCGGTGGGGTGGGTGGGTGGGGGTACACCGGAGGTGTAGGTGGTTTACACGGAAGGTGTGGGTGGGGGTACACGGGAGGTGTGGGTGGGGGGTACATGGGCGGTGTGGGTGTGGTACACGGGATGTGTGGGTAGTGTACACGGGTGGTGTGGGCGGGAGTACACAAGTGGGGGCAGCCGCGTGACAGGATAACAAGCAATTATCCTAAGGCCAACGCTCTCTTTCCTGAATTACGGTACTTAACAGTACACTGAGAGAGAGAGAGAGAGAGAGAGAGAGAGAGAGAGAGAGAGAGAGAGAGAGAGAGAGAGAGAGAGAGAGAGTTAACATTGCAGAAAAGAGAAGTTAGCAATACAATAACACTAGATGTCACTGGCACAAACAATAGAAGGGTTGACCTTATCCCCCACTGTGGGGAAGGTCAGTCTTTGTACTACACTGTGGCAACCAGGTGGTCCAAGGTGAGACAAGGTGGTTCTAGATGAAACAAGGTAGTACTAGGAGAAAGAATGTGGTTCTATGTGAAATAAGCTGGACCTAGGTGAAGGTACATATGCTACGAAGACACAAGACACCTCTGCAACTTTTCCAGCTCTGCTACATTTCCCGCTACAAGCAGAGAGCAATGCTCTATACTGGCAAGCACAAGTGACTGAAAAACTATCATGATCGACGTCATTTCTCTTGCTTCGAAAATCCTCGTAGTACAGCCAGTCATTATCGTAAAAGGAAGGTAATCTGACATGATTATTCCCAGGTCAATTACCTTCCTCTCCTCCAGTGGAATACCGTGGCTACGTTTTCTATTCTGTGATCGTGTTTAAAACTTTTTTCTACATTTAAGCAGTTAGATTCTGCCACAGTCGAACATCGTGATATTTTCCTCCGGCCGCTTTAAAACTCTGATATCTTTAATTCCTTGGTCTCCTACTGTGGCAACTTGCCTGGTTATTTCTCTAATCAGAGAAGTGTTACGAGGCTGTGGTTCGCATTATGAAGATCAGACGGTACAGGTGCCAGTACTATGTTTAGTAAGTTTATTCAGGTATACACAAATACAGTTGGTTTAAAAAAAACACGTAAGCAAACACTAGGACATATTTATTTGAAAATATTTCGGTCCTGGGACCTTGATCACGTTTTCTAGTACATATGTCCTAGTGTTTGCTTGCATATTTTTTCTAAACCAGCTTGTTGGTATTTATTACCACGGTTTATACCACGAATACAGTTGCATAATTATTTTTTTTATTTTATTTAGAACAATACAATACAAGAGATAGATAAAGACAAAAACAGTTCTTACACAGAATAAATCATTAACAACCACACAAACATGAACTTGAGATAACACAAATATCCCTCCTCACCCATACATGAAAACCCCTACACCTATGATAACCAATAAACGACTAATTCCAATTGCATTGTTATATGATTAACAAAACACACCATAATATGCATATATTGTCACTTTGTAAATTATAAAGTAGGACACCTTATACGTTAAATACAATTAACGTAATGTATTGAGAATAAGGTAAAAACAATATGTTCATCAAACACAGAATATATTAATAAACAAGGATCCAACACACTGACACCTCTACAAGCATCTAAAACATGCATATGAATAACATACATAGAACAATCCCACTGCAAAATCAAACACATATATTGAGTATACTCGTCTGCATAATTATTATACATATGTGTAAAGAACCTAGGAAAAAAAAACAAAAATCAGAGTGACTTATTTCCCTATTTTGCCTTGATAACAATCCTCTTTAACTAGCATTCTCTGCCATCTTTATCTATGAACTGTGTGAACCTCCATTTCATAACATTTCTTGCGGGATGTATCGAGTCACTGACATTATAAGCTATCACTCCATGGTCACACTTGTCAAATGACGTGGCAAGATGTGTGTACATAGCGTCTGTGTTTTTATTTTCTTACAGTGCTTTGTGATGTGGTCGTAGTGAACTTCTGGCTGTGATAGGCAGGGTCTTCTAGCTGTGATAGGCAGGGTCTTCTAGCTGTGATAGACTGGATCTTCTAGCTGTGATAGGCAGTGTCTTCTAGCTGTGATAGACAGGGTCTTCTAGCTGTGATAGACTGGATCTTCTAGCTGTGATAGGCAGGGTCTTCTACCTGTGATAGGCAAGGTCTTCTAGCTGTGATAGACTGGATCTTCTAGCTGTGATAGGCAGTGTCTTCTAGCTGTGATAGACAGGGTCTTCTATCTGTGATAGACTGGGTCTTCTAGCTGTGATAGGCAGGGTCTTCTAGCTGTGATAGACAGGGTCTTCTATCTGTGATAGACTGGATCTTCTAGCTGTGATAGACAGGGTCTGCTAGCTGTGATAGGCAGGGTCTTCTAGCTGTGATAGACTGGATCTTCTAGCTGTGATAGGCAGGGTCTTCTAGCTGTGATAGACAGGGTCTTCTAGCTGTGATAGACTGGATCTTCTAGCTGTGATAGGCAGGGTCTCCTAGCTGTGATAGACTGGATCTGCTAGCTGTGATAGACAGGGTTTTCTATCTGTGATAGACTGGATCTTCTAGCTGTGATAGACAGAGTCTTCTATCTGTGATAGACTGGATCTTCTAGCTGTGATAGACAGGGTCTGCTAGCTGTGATAGACTGGATCTTCTAGCTGTGATAGGCAGGGTCTGCTAGCTGTGATAGACTGGATATGCTAGCTGTGATAGACAGGGTCTTCTAGCTGTGATAGACTGGATCTTCTAGCTGTGATAGACAGGGTCTTCTATCTGTGATAGACAGGGTCTTCTAGCTGTGATAGGCAGGGTCTTCTAGCTGTGATAGACTGGATCTTCTAGCTGTGATAGACAGAGTCTTCTAGCTGTGATAGACAGGGTCTGCTAGCTGTGATAGGCAGGGTCTTCTAGCTGTGATAGACTGGATCTTCTAGCTGTGATAGACAGGGTCTTCTGGTTGTGATAGACAGGGTCTGCTAGCTGTGATAGGTAGGGTCTTCTAGCTGTGATAGACTGGATCTTCTAGCTGTGATAGACAGGGTCTTCTAGCTGTGATAGACAGGGTCTGCTAGCTGTGATAGACAGGGTCTTCTAGCTGTGATAGACTGGATCTTCTAGCTGTGATAGACAGGGTCTTCTAGCTATGATAGACAGGGTCTGCTAGCTGTGACAGACAGGGTCTTCTAGCTGTGATAGACAGGGTCTTCTAGCTGTGATAGACAGGGTCTGCTAGCTGTGATAGACAGGGTCTTCTAGCTGTGATAGACAGGGTCTGCTAGCTGTGATAGACTGAATCTTCTAGCTGTGATAGACTGGATCTTCTAGCTGTGATAGACAGGATCTTCTAGCTGTGATAGACAGGATCTTCTAGCTGTGATAGACAGGATCTTCTAGCTGTGATAGACAGGATCTTCTAGCTGTGATAGACAGGGTCTTCTAGCTGTGATAGGCAGGATCTTCTAGCTGTGATAGACAGGATCTTCTAGCTGTGATAGACTGGATCTTCTAGCTGTGATAGACAGGGTCTTCTAGCTGTGATAGACAGGGTCTGCTATCTGTGATAGACAGGGTCTTCTAGCTGTGATAGACAGGGTCTGCTAGCTGTGATAGACTGGATCTTCTAGCTGTGATAGACTGGATCTTCTAGCTATGATAGACAGGATCTTCTAGCTGTGATAGACAGGATCTTCTAGCTGTGATAGACAGGATCTTCTAGCTGTGATAGACTGGATCTTCTAGCTGTGATAGACAGGGTCTTCTAGCTGTGATAGGCAGGATCTTCTAGCTGTGATAGACTGGATCTTCTAGCTGTGATAGACTGGATCTTCTAGCTGTGATAGACAGGGTCTTCTAGCTGTGATAGACAGGGTCTTCTAGCTGTGATAGACAGGGTCTTCTAGCTGTGATAGACAGGGTCTTCTAGCTGTGATAGACAGGGTCTGCTAGCTGTGATAGACAGGGTCTGCTAGCTGTGATAGACAGGGTTTTCTAGCTGTGATAGACAGGGTCTGCTAGCTGTGATAGGCAGGATCTTCTAGCTGTGATAGACTGGATCTTCTAGCTGTGATAGGCAGGATCTTCTAGCTGTGATAGACTGGATCTTCTAGCTGTGATAGGCAGGATCTTCTAGCTGTGATAGGCAGGATCTTCTAGCTGTGATAGACTGGATCTTCTAGCTGTGATAGACTGGATCTTCTAGCTGTGATAGGGAGGATCTTCTAGCTGTGATAGGCAGGATCTTTTAGCTGTGATAGGCAGGATCTTTAGCTGTGATAGACTGGATCTTCTAGCTGTGATAGGCAGGATCTTCTAGCTGTGATAGGCAGGATCTTCTAGCTGTGATAGACTGGATCTTCTAGCTGTGATAGACTGGATCTTCTAGCTGTGATAGGCAGGATCTTCTAGCTGTGATAGGCAGGATCTTCTAGCTGTGATAGGCAGGATCTTCTAGCTGTGATAGGCAGGATCTTCTAGCTGTGATAGACTGGATCTTGTAGCTGTGATAGGCAGGATCTTCTAGCTGTGATAGGCAGGGTCTTCTAGCTGTGATAGACTGGATCTTCTAGCTGTGATAGGCAGGATCTTCTAGCTGTGATAGGCAGGATCTTCTAGCTGTGATAGACTGGATCTTCTAGCTGTGATAGACTGGATCTTCTAGCTGTCATAGGCAGGATCTTCTAGCTGTGACAGGCAGGATCTTCTAGCTGTGATAGACTGGATCTTCTAGCTGTGATAGGCAGGATCTTCTAGCTGTGATAGGCAGGATCTTCTAGCTGTGACAGACTGGATCTTCTAGCTGTGATAGGCAGGATCTTCTAGCTGTGATTGGCAGGATCTTCTAGCTGTGATAGGCAGGATCTTCTAGCTGTGATAGACTGGATCTTCTAGCTGTGGTAGACTGGATCTTCTAGCTGTGGTAGACTGGATCTTGTAGCTGTGATAGGCAGGATCTTCTAGCTGTGATAGGCAGGATCTTCTAGCTGTGATAGGCAGGATCTTCTAGCTGTGATAGACTGGATCTTCTAGCTGTGATAGACTGGATCTTCTAGCTGTGGTAGGCAGGATCTTCTAGCTGTGATAGACTGGATCTTCTAGCTGTGATAGGCAGGGTCTTCTAGCTGTGATAGACTGGATCTTCTAGCTGTGATAGGCAGGGTCTTCTAGCTGTGATAGACTGGATCTTCTAGCTGTGATAGGCAGGGTCTTCTAGCTGTGATAGACCGGATCTTCTAGCTGTGATAGGCAGGATCTTCTAGCTGTGATAGGCAGGATCTTCTATCTGTGATAGACTGGATCTTCTAGCTGTGATAGGCAGGGTCTTCTAGCTGTGATAGACCGGATCTTCTAGCTGTGATAGGCAGGATCTTCTAGCTGTGATAGACTGGATCTTCTAGCTGTGATAGGCAGGGTCTTCTAGCTGTGAGAGACTGGATCTTCTAGCTGTGATAGACAGGATCTTCTAGCTGTGATAGGCAGGATCTTCTAGCTGTGATAGGCAGGATCTTCTAGCTGTGATAGGCAGGATCTTTTAGCTGTGATAGACTGCATATTCTAGCTGTGATAGGCAGGATCTTCTAGCTGTGATAGGCAGGATCTTCTAGCTGTGATAGACTGGATCTTCTAGCTGTGATAGACTGGATCTTCTAGCTGTGATAGACTGGATCTTCTAGTTGTGATAGGCAAGATCTTCTAGCTGTGATAGACAGGGTCTGCTAGCTGTGATAGACTGGATCTTCTAGCTGTGATAGACTGGATCTTCTAGCTGTGATAGGCAGGATCTTCTTGCTTTGATAGCAGGATCTTCTAGCTGTGATAGGCAGGATCTTCTAGCTGTGATAGACTGGATCTTCTAGCTGTGATAGGCAGGATCTTCTAGCTGTGATAGGCAGGATCTTCTAGCTGTGATAGACTGGATCTTCTAGCTGTGATAGGCAGGATCTTCTAGCTGTGATAGATTGGATGTTCTAGCTGTGATAGACTGGATTTTCTAGCTGTGATAGACTGGATCTTCTAGCTGTGATAGACTGGATCTTCTAGCTGTTATAGGCAGAATCTTCTAGCTGTGATAGGCAGGATCTTCTAGCTGTGATAGGTAGGGTCTTCTAGCTGTGATAGACTGGATCTTCTAGCTGTGATAGACTGGATCTTCTATCTGTGGTAGACTGGATCTTCTAGCTGTGATAGGCAGGATCTTCTAGCTGTGATAGACTGGATCTTCTAGCTGTGATAGACTGGATCTTCTAGCTGTGATAGACTGGATCTTCTAGCTGTGATAGGCAGGATCTTCTAGCTGTGATAGACTGGATCTTCTAGCTGTGATAGGCAGGATTTTCTACCTGTGATAGACTGGATCTTCTAGCTGTGATAGGCAGGATCTTCTAGCTGTGATAGACTGGATCTTCTAGCTGTGACAGACTGGATCTTCTAGCTGTGATAGACTGGATCTTCTAGCTGAGATAGGCAGGATCTTCTAGCCGTGATAGGCAGAATCTTCTAGCTGTGATAGACTGGATCTTCTATCTGTGATAGACTGGATCTTCTAGCTGTGATAGACTGGATCTTCTAGCTGTGATAGGCAGGATCTTCTAGCTGTGATAGGCAGGATCTTCTAGCTGTGATAGACTGGATTTTCTAGCTGTGATAGACTGGATCTTCTAGCTGTGATAGACTGGATCTTCTAGCTGTGATAGGCAGAATCTTCTAGCTGTGATAGATAGGATCTTCTAGCTGTGATACACTGGATCTTCTAGCTGTGATAGACTGGCTCTTCTAGCTGTGATAAGCAGGATCTTCTAGCTGTGATAGGTAGGGTCTTCTAGCTGTGATAGGCAGGATCTTCTAGCTGTGATAGGCAGGGTCTTCTAGCTGTGATAGGCAGGATCTTCTAGCTGTGATAGACAGGATCTTCTAGCTGTGATAGACAGGATCTTCTAGCTGTGATAGGCAGGGTCTTCTAGCTGTGATAGGCAGGATCTTCTAGCTGTGGTAGGCAGGATCTTCTAGCTGTGATAGACTGGATCTTCTAGCTGTGATAGGCAGGGTCTTCTAGCTGTCATAGACAGGGTCTTCTAGTTGTGATAGACTGGATCTTCTAGCTGTGATAGACTGGATCTTCTAACTGTGATAGACCGGATCTTCTAGCTGTGATAGGCAGGATCTTCTAGCTGTGATAGACTGGATCTTCTAGCTGTGATAGACTGGATCTTCTAGCTGTGATAGACAGGATCTTATAGCTGTGATAGACAGGATCTTCTAGCTGTGATAGGCAGGATCTTCTAGCTGTGATATACAGGGTCTTCTAGCTGTGATAGACTGGATCTTCTAGCTGTGATAGACTGGATCTTCTAGCTGTGATAGACTGGATCTTCTAGCTGTAATAGGGTGGGTCTTCTAGCTGTGACAGACAGGATCTTCTAGCTATGATAGACAGGATCTTATAGCTGTGATAGATTGAATCTTCTAGCTGTGATAGACTGGATATTCTAGCTGTGATAGACTGAATCTTTTAGCTGTGATGGACGGACTGGATCTTCTAGCTTTGAGAGGCAGCAGCAAATGTAAGAATAATAGCAACAAAATCTGCAACGATAGGCTCAGTAACAGAAGCTGCAACAACAGCCCAAGTTCCAACAACCACAAAAGCAGCAAAAGAAGCAACAGCAGAAACTGCAACGACAGCAGCAGAAGTCGCAACAGCAGTAACAACAGCAACAGAAGCTACAAAGAAAATAGCAAAAGTTGCAAGAACAACAGCAGCAGTAGAAGCTGCTGCAATCAAAATAGCTACAATTGCAACAACCGCAGCATAAGTTGCAAGAACAACTTTAGCAGCAACGGCAGCAGTAACAACAGCAGAAGCAGCAAAAGCAACAGAACATCAAAAGCTTCAACAACCAAAATAGCTGAAGTTGCAACAAACACAGCATAAGTTGCAAGAACAACAACATTAGCAGAAGCAGCA
The DNA here is from genome assembly GCF_038502225.1 of Cherax quadricarinatus. Classification (NCBI taxonomy): domain Eukaryota; kingdom Metazoa; phylum Arthropoda; class Malacostraca; order Decapoda; family Parastacidae; genus Cherax; species Cherax quadricarinatus. The sequence continues at coordinate 7,601,348 of NC_091367.1, forward strand.
ACAGCAGCAGGAGCTGTAACAGCAACTGCAACATCCTCAGTAAGGTAGAAGAGCCTGTCAGCAGTCATATCCACAACACCACCAGGAACTACAAAATCTTTCCTCTGAGAGTGTCTAGCATAATTAGCCTAGGGCCATCAGCGCCAACTTTCCCGTGACCAATAGCTGCCTCGCTCGCTACTTGCGACCACCCTACGCATTCCACGGTGATTGCTGTCGCAGGAGGCGAATGACGGTGAAGGTGGTGCCTACTCGCAACTCTTGTGAAGGAGTGCAAGGTCGTGGTGTGACCCACGCTCGGTGTCTAGGGGGCACCCATAACAACCCATGGTGACCCATGGTCTCTCTTAATACAGCCCGTCAGGAATGAGTTAATTCTTCAATTATTCTCTTAGTTCTTTCTTCCTTCTCTTTCCTTCTCTAAAATTCATTCATTCTCTCTTTCTCTCACCTTTGTCATTTGTTTGCAATTGTGTTATTACGATTTCATAATTGCGCAACTTAAAACAATTCACACAAGCACACTCAAGAAACACTGGCACACACTCAAGAAACACTGGCACACACTCAAGAAACACTGGCACACACTCAAGAAACACTGGCACACACTCAAGAAACACTGGCACACACTCAAGAAACACTGGCACACACTCAAGAAACACTGGCACACACTCAAGAAACACTGGCACACACTCAAGAAACACTCGCACACACTCAAGAAACACTCGCACACACTCAAGAAACACTGGCACACACTCAAGAAACACTCGCACACACTCAAGAAACACTCGCACACACTCAAGAAACACTCGCATTCACTCAAGAAACACTCGCACACACTCAATAAACACTCGCACACACTCAAGAAACACTCGCACACACTCAAGAAACACTGGCACACACTCAAGAAACACTCGCACACACTCAAGAAACACTCGCACACACTCAAGAAACACTCGCATTCACTCAAGAAACACTCGCATTCACTCAAGAAACACTCGCACACACTCAAGAAACACTCGCACACACTCAAGAAACACTCGCACACACTCAAGAAACACTCGCACACACTCAAGAAACACTGGCACACACTCAAGAAACACTCGCACACACTCTAGAAACACTCGCACACACTCAAGAAACACTCGCACACACTCAAGAAACACTCGCATTCACTCAAGAAACACTCGCACACACTCAAGAAACACTCGCACACACTCAAGAAACACTCGCACACACTCAAGAAACACTCGCACACACTCAAGAAACACTCGCACACACTCAAGAAACACTCGCACACACTCAAGAAACACTCGCACACACTCAAGAAACACTGGCACACACTCAAGAAACACTCGCACACACTCAAGAAACACTCGCACACACTCAAGAAACACTCGCACACACTCAAGAAACACTCGCAGTCACTCAAGAAACACTCGCACACACTCAAGAAACACTCGCACACACTCAAGAGACACTCGCACACACTCAAGAAACACTCGCACACACTCAATAAACACTCGCACACACTCAAGAAACACTCGCACACACTCAAGAAACACTGGCACACACTCAAGAAACACTCGCACACACTCAAGAAACACTCGCACACACTCAAGAAACACTCGCATTCACTCAAGAAACACTCGCACACACTCAAGAAACACTCGCACACACTCAAGAAACACTCGCACACACTCAAGAAACACTCGCACACACTCAAGAAACACTCGCACACACTCAAGAAACACTGGCACACACTCAAGGAACACTCGCACACACTCAAGAAACACTGGCACACACTCAAGAAACACTCGCACACACTCAAGAAACACTGGCACACACTCAAGAAACACTGGCACACACTCAAGAAACACTGGCACACACTCAAGAAACACTCGCACACACTCAAGAAACACTCGCACACACTCAAGAAACACTGGCACACACTCAAGAAACACTCGCACACACTCAAGAAACACTCGCACACACTCAAGAAACACTCGCACACACTCAAGAAACACTGGCACACACTCAAGAAACACTGGCACACACTCAAGAAACACTGGCACACACTCAAGAAACACTCGCACACACTCAAGAAACACTGGCACACACTCAAGAAACACTCGCATTCACTCAAGAAACACTGGCACACACTCAAGAAACACTCGCATTCACTCAAGAAACACTCGCACACACTCAAGAAACACTGGCACACACTCAAGAAACACTCGCACACACTCAAGAAACACTCGCACACACTCAAGAAACACTCGCACACACTCAAGAAACACTGGCACACACTCAAGAAACACTCGCACACACTCAAGAAACACTCGCACACACTCAAGAAACACTCGCACACACTCAAGAAACACTGGCACACACTCAAGAAACACTGGCACACACTCAAGAAACACTCGCACACACTCAAGAAACACTGGCACACACTCAAGAAACACTCGCATTCACTCAAGAAACACTCGCACACACTCAAGAAACACTCGCACACACTCAAGAAACACTGGCACACACTCAAGAAACACTGGCACACACTCAAGAAACACTCGCATTCACTCAAGAAACACTCGCACACACTCAAGAAACACTGGCACACACTCAAGAAACACTCGCATTCACTCAAGAAACACTCGCACACACTCAAGAAACACTCGCACACACTCAAGAAACACTGGCACACACTCAAGAAACACTGGCACACACTCAAGAAACACTCGCATTCACTCAAGAAACACTCGCACACACTCAAGAAACACTGGCACACACTCAAGAAACACTCGCATTCACTCAAGAAACACTCGCATTCACTCAAGAAACACTTAGCTTCATTATAACGGCGCAGGAGTCAAGTTGTGGGAGTATGATCACACAAGTGTGATAGGAACATCACCGTAGCTTGGAACATACGCACCAGGGACCCACTTGAGTGGCGTATACCTCTGATACGCCAAACACGGTGGAGTATGTTAATGACAGCCTAGTATGTAGTTAGGTTGTTAGGGTCAAGGTCTGTCGACTGCACGAGGGTCATTAAGGCTGCAATTCACCTATACACTGGCATCAAGAATACTTTAATCTATTTCATATGGATTACACGGAGTATACATTCCTAGAAGTGATTCGATCCCCCGTACGTGTGGAAATATTGGGGCGTGTTTCCCTAGGACACCTGCTGTCCCTGTTCACCTAGCAGCAATTAGGTACCTGGATGTTAGCTGACAGTTGTGGGTCGATTCTGGGGACAAAATTAACCTAATATGACCGAAATGCTCTGCATAACATGGAGCTTTCTATATAGTATGTCAGTGATGTCAGCTATGATTTATTATTATTAGAGAAATACACAGTTCTCAGTATATACACCTGTGACCACAGACCTCTAGCTAAATATGCCCTGTGTGTGAGATTAAATTCTCATGGCATATATAGTGAGAGGTACATGAATAACAAAAAGGCACAATACCGCGACTGGAACGATACACAAATAACCCGCACATAAAAGAGAGAAGCTTACGATGACATTTCAGTCCAAGTCGGACTGAAACGTCGTCGTAAGCTTCTCTCTTTTATGTGCGGGTTATTTGTGTATAGTGAGAGGTACGACAGAGCTCTTGGAGCAGAGTGGACCTAGTAGCGACCAGCTAAGAGATGGCGCCAAGAGCTGTGAATGGACCCACGCAACCACAAATAGGTGTATACACATCTAATTGCGCATTATATGCAATGAAAACACGAAAATTCGTTTTCACTGCATATTGTTAAGTTTCAGGATGGTTTTTAAGGCGTTTTCTGACATGTTTTAGCTTTGATTTGCACATAACGGACGGAGTCAATGTTATGTTGTGATTCAATCTGCAACACTCTGGTGTGATACGCATCACTTGACTGACAATGCTGGGTAACCAGGAACAATGGCAGGGTCGAGAGAGGCAGTGCTTCCACAGGAAGGGATGAAAGGCAGTGTTGAGAGAGGCAGCCGCTGCCAGTGCCTCCACAGACAGGGTTGAGAGGTAGGACAGAGGGGCAGCGCCTCCACAGAGACATTCCCAGTGATCTCCCACGTCACCAGTGATCCGGGAGATCACTCACCCCTCTTGCCAACAGAAAATAACAAAACACACACAAGAACATCCAAGAGAACACCACCAACAATAACAACCACCAGCATGAACGAAATAACACTAATTACCAATATATAACAACATGCATCAGCTTAAAACAATTGGGTACAAGAGGATCCAGGAATCCGGGAACGCTGTACAACGGTCGTAACAGAAGTTGAGGGTCCAGGAGCCCCAGACTAGGCGAGTAATGTAGTGTTGACACTCACGTGACGAAACTGCACTTGCTCTTACGATTGACTTACTCCACCTGTCAACCTGTGCAGGGAACACAAGTGAAAGTGTTTTGGCCTGACACGCAAGGATAAATGCTAGTACAGGATGTTCAGCATGGGGACTAGTGTACGCTCGATCCTCCGTTCGCTAAGCCCTAACTACCTCACTCGTGGACCACTTACCGAAGACTGGAGGAAGTGTCTGGTAAAACTTCACTTAACTTGTGTGCCAGTTTCTCTTGTTCAAAACGGACCTCGTGTTCATTTTTGTTATTGTTCAACCTCTCAGTGAGGTCTCGTTATGTTATTGTTCAACTGACAGAGAGAGAGAGAGAGAGAGAGAGAGAGAGAGAGAGAGAGAGAGAGAGAGAGAGAGAGAGAGAGAGAGAGAGAGAGAGAGAGAGAGAGAGAGAGAGAGTGATGTAAGGTGAACAAGAGATGACCTTTAAACCTGGTGTGGTCAGTGTACAGTGAACAATAGCGGAGACGTGTCCTCCTGGAGGGTGTGGGAGAGAGGACAGAACACCAGCACCAAAAACACCGGCATCATCAGCAGCACCACCAGAACAACAGCATCAGCAGCAGTAGCATCAGAACAACAGCAGCACCAGAACAGCAGCAGCATCAGCAGCAGTAGCACCAGAACAACAGCAGCACCAGAACAGCAGCAGCATCAGCAGCACCAACAGCAGCACCAGCAGCAGCACTAGAAATAACAGCATAACCAGCTGCAACAGCATAACCAGCTGCAGCAGCATCAACGTCAGGGTATTCCTCTCACCTGTAGCCCCAGGGGAGACGCATACCTGTCCTGAAAAAAAGTTCAATTTTAAAAGATTAACAGAACTTGCTAAAAGAAGACCGACCTTTTTTTTTTAAGAACGCCTTTAAAAGTAACATTAGCCTAGCGTCTCGATTTTTGGCTTGACACTGTGCTTCGTACGTTGCTCTACGTGCGGCCAGCAGCAACAGCCTGGCTGATCAGGCCTTGATCACCGCGAGGCCTGATCAAGGACTGAACCGCGGGGGGCGGTGACCCCCAGAACACTCTCCGGGTGGACTCCAGGTAGGTAGACACCCACAGTTAGCGAGGGTGTGACGCCACCCACACCCACAGCGAGGGTGTGACACCAAACACACCCATAGCGAGGGTGTGACGCCAACCACACCCATAGCGAGGGTGTGACACCAACCACACCCATAGCGAGGGTGTGACACCAACCACACCCATAGCGAGGGTGTGACGCCAACTACACCCACAGCGAGGGTGTGACACCAACCACACCCATAGCGGGGGTGTGACACCAACCACACCCATAGCGAGTGTGACACCAACCACACCCATAGCGAGGGTGTGACATCAACCACACCCATAGCGGGGGTGACACCAACCACACCCATAGCGAGTGTGACACCAACCACACCCATAGCGAGTGTGACACCAACCACGCCCATAGCGAGGGTGTGACGCCAACCACACCCATAGCGAGTGTGACACCAACCACACCCATAGCGAGGGTGTGACGCCAACCACACCCATAGCGAGTGTCACACCAACCACATCCACAGTGAGTGTAGCACCAACCACACCCATAGCGAGAGTGTGACGCCAACCACACCCATAGCGAGTGTGACGCCAACCACACCCATAGTGAGTGTGACGCCAACCACACCCATAGTGAGTGTGACGCCAACCACACCCATAGTGAGTGTGACGCCAACCACACCACACGTCACATCCAAATTTCCAGCGCTAGTGTTTAGTAACCAGGACAAAATTTTAGTAAAAACAACTGTTGCCCAGTAATCAAAGCAGTTAAAAAACAAACCATGGAACGGATTAGGCTTGAACCCAAGGCCTGTGACTTTTAGGCCTGGCTTGCCGTGGGTTCGAAACCCCACCTTTTCCTGAGTTGTTTGAATCCGTGTTATTGTGATTTCTTGAGTCCTGATGAAGCCATTCCCCATGGCTTCATCAGGAAAATGGGGAAATGGGTTTCCTCTTTGTGAGAGAGACTGGGAAACTGAACACTGATATGCGCATTGTATCAACTCCAGCAACACCAGGAGAGTGTTGCAAGTGGGACTCCAGCAACACCAGGAGAGTGTTGCAAGTGGGACTCCAGCAACACCAGGAGAGTGTTGCAAGTGGGACTCCAGCAACACCAGGAGAGTGTTGCAAGTGGGACTCCAGCAACACCAGGAGAGTGTTGCAAGTGGGACTCCAGCAACACCAGGAGAGTGTTGCAAGTGGGACTCCAGCAACACCAGGAGAGTGTTGCAAGTGGGACTCCAGCAACACCAGGAGAGTGTTGCAAGTGGGACTCCAGCAACACCAGGAGAGTGTTGCAAGTGGGACTCCAGCAACACCAGGAGAGTGTTGCAAGTGGGACTCCAGCAACACCAGGAGAGTGTTGCAAGTGGGACTCCAGCAGCACCAGGAGAGTGTTGCAAGTGGGACTCCAGCAACACCAGGAGAGTGTTGCAAGTGGGACTCCAGCAACACCAGGAGAGTGTTGCAAGTGGGACTCCAGCAACACCAGGAGAGTGTTGCAAGTGGGACTCCAGCAGCACCAAGAGAGTGTTGCAAGTGGGACTCCAGCAACACCAGGAGAGTGTTGCAAGTGGGACTCCAGCAACACCAGGAGAGTGTTGCAAGCGGGACACCAGCAACACCAGGAGAGTGTTTCAAGTGGGACTCCAGCAACACCAGGAGTGTTGCAAGTGGGACTCCAGCAACACCAGGAGAGTGTTGCAAGTGGGACTCCAGCAACACCAGGTGAGTGTTGCAAGCGGGACACCAGCAACACCAGGAGAGTGTTTCAAGTGGGACTCCAGCAACACCAGGAGTGTTGCAAGTGGGACTCCAGCAACACCAGGAGAGTGTTGCAAGTGGGACTCCAGCAACACCAGGAGAGTGTTGCAAGTGGGACTCCAGCAACACCAGGAGAGTGTTGCAAGTGGGACTCCAGCAACACCAGGAGAGTGTTTCAAGTGGGACTCCAGCAACACCAGGAAAGTGTTGCAAGTGGGACTCCAGCAACACCAAGAGAGTGTTGCAAGTGGGACTCCAGCAACACCAGGAGAGTGTTTCAAGTGGGACTCCAGCAACACTAGGAGAGTGTTGCAAGTGGGACTCCGGCAACACCAGGAAAGTGTTTCAAGTGGGACTCCAGCAACACCAGGAGAGTGTTGCAAGTGGGACTCCAGCAACACCAGGTGAGTGTTGCAAGCGGGACACCAGCAACACAAGGAGAGTGCTGCAAGTGGGACTCCAGCAACACCAGGAGAGTTGCAAGTGGGACTCCAGCAACACCAGGAGTGTTGCAAGTGGGACTCCAGCAACACCAGGAGAGTGTTGCAAGTGGGACTCCAGCAACACCAGGAGAGTGTTGCAAGTGGGACTCCAGCAACACCAGGAGAGTGTTGCAAGTGGGACTCCAACAACACCAGGAGAGTGTTGCAAGTGGGACTCCAGCAACACCAGGAGTGTTGCAAGTGGGACTCCAGCAACACCAGGTGAGTGTTGCAAGTGGGACTACAGCAACACCAGGAGAGTGTTGCAAGTGGGACTCCAGCAACACCAGGAGAGTGTTGCAAGTGGGACTCCAGCAACACCAGGAGAGTGTTGCAAGTGGGACTCCAGCAACACCAGGAGAGTTTCAAGTGGGACTCCAGAAACACCAGGAGAGTGTTGCAAGTGGGACTCCAGCAACACCAGGTGAGTGTTGCAAGTGGGACTCCAGCAAAGCCAGGAGAGTGTTGCAAGTGGGACTCCAGAAGCACCAGGAGAGTGTTGCAAGTGGGACTCCAGCAGCACCAGGAGAGTGTTTCAAGTGGGACTCCAGTAACACCAGAAGAGTGTTGCAAGTGGGACTCCAGCAACACCAGGAGAGTGTTCCAAGTGGGACTCCAACAGCACTAGGAGAGTTTCAAGTGGGACTCCAGCAGCACCAGGAGAGTGTTGCAAGTGGGACTCCAGCAACACCAGGAGAGTGTTTCAAGTGGGACTCCAGCAGCACCAGGAGAGTGTTGCAAGTGGGACTCCAGCAACACCAGGAGAGTGTTGCAAGTGGGACTCCAGCAACACCAGGAGTGTTGCAAGTGGGACTCCAGCAACACCAGGAGAGTGTTGCAAGTGGGACTCCAGCAACACCAGGAGTGTTGCAAGTGGGACTCCAGCAACACCAGGAGTGTTTCAAGTGGGACTCCAGCAACACCAGGAGAGTGTTGCAAGTGGGACTCCAGCAACACCAGGAGTGTTGCAAGTGGGACTCCAGCAACGCCAGGAGAGTGTTACAAGTGGGACTCCAGCAGCACCAGGAGAGTGTTGCAAGTGGGACTCCAGCAGCACCAGGAGAGTGTTGCAAGTGGGACTCCAGCAGCACCAAGAGAGTGTTGCAAGTGGGACTCCAGCAACACCAGGAGAGTGTTGCAAGTGGGACTCCAGCAACGCCAGGAGAGTGTTGCAAGTGGGACTCCAGCAACACCAGGAGAGTGTTGCAAGTGGGACTCCAGCAACACCAGGAGAGTTTTGCAAGTGGGACTCCAGCAACACCAGGAGAGTGTTGCAAGTGGGGCTCCAGCAGCACCAGGAGAGTGTTGCAAGTGGGACTCCAGCAACACCAGGAGTGTTGCAAGTGGGACTCCAGCAACACCAGGAGAGTGTTTCAAGTGGGACTCCGGCAACACCAGGAGAGTGTTTCAAGTGGGACTCCAGCAGCACCAGGAGAGTGTTTCAAGTGGGACTCCAGCAACACCAGGAGAGTGTTTCAAGTGGGACTCCAACAACACCAGGAGAGTGTTTCAAGTGGGACTCCAGCAACACCAGGAGAGTGTTCCAAGTGGGACTCCAACAGCACCAGGAGAGTGTTTCAAGTGGGACTCCAGCAACACCAGGAGAGTGTTTCAAGTGGGACTCCGGCAACACCAGGAGAGTGTTTCAAGTGGGACTCCGGCAGCACCAGGAGAGTGTTTCAAGTGGGACTCCAGCAACACCAGGAGAGTGTTTCAAGTGGGACTCCAACAACACCAAGAGAGTGTTGCAAGTGGGACTCCAGCAACACCAGGAGTGTTGCAAGTGGGACTCCAGCAACACCAGGAGAGTTTTGCAAGTGGGACTCCAGCAACACCAGGAGAGTGTTGCAAGTGGGGCTCCAGCAGCACCAGGAGAGTGTTGCAAGTGGGACTCCAGCAACACCAGGAGAGTGTTGCAAGTGGGACTCCACCAACACCAGGAGAGTGTTTCAAGTGGGACTCCGGCAACACCAGGAGAGTGTTTCAAGTGGGACTCCAGCAGCACCAGGAGAGTGTTTCAAGTGGGACTCCAGCAACACCAGGAGAGTGTTTCAACTGGGACTCCAACAACACCAGGAGAGTGTTTCAAGTGGGACTCCAGCAACACCAGGAGAGTGTTCCAAGTGGGACTCCAACAGCACCAGGAGAGTGTTTCAAGTGGGACTCCAGCAGCACCAGGTGAGTGTTGCAAGTGGGACTCCAGCAGCACCAGGAGAGTGTTGCAAGTGGGACTCCAGCAACACCAGGAGAGTGTGGCAAGTGGGACTCCAGCAACACCAGGAGAGTGTGGCAAGTGGGACTCCAGCAACACCAGGAGAGTGTTTCAAGTGGGACTCCAGCAACACCAGGAGAGTGTTGCAAGTGGGACTCCATCAACACCAAGAGTGTTGCAAGTGGGACTCCAGCAACACCAGGAGAGTGTTTCAAGTGGGACTCCAGCAACACCAGGAGAGTGTTGCAAGTGGGACTCCAGCAACACCAGGAAAGTGTTTCAAGTGGGACTCCAGCAACACCAGGAGAGTGTTGCAAGTGGGACTCCAGCAACACCAGGTGAGTGTTGCAAGTGGGACTCCAGCAACACCAGGAGAGTGTTGCAAGTGGGACTCCAGCAACACCAGGAGAGTCTTGCAAGTGGGACTCCAGCAACACCAGGAGAGTGTTGCAAGTGGGACTCCAGCAACACCAGGAGAGTGTTGCAAGTGGGACTCCAGCAACACCAGGAGAGTGTTGCAAGTGGGACTTCAGCAACACCAGGTGAGTGTTGCAAGTGGGACTCCAGCAACACCAGGAGAGTGTTGCAAGTGGGACTCCAGCAACACCAGGAGAGTGTTGCAAGTGGGACTCCAGCAACACCAGGAGAGTGTTGCAAGTGGGACTCCAGCAACACCAGGAGAGTGTTGCAAATGGGACTCCAGCAACACCAGGAGAGTGTTGCAAGTGGGACTCCAGCAACACCAGGAGAGTGTTGCAAGTGGGACTCCAGCAACACCAGGAGAGTGTTTCAAGTGGGACTCCAGCAACACCAGGAGTGTTCCAAGTGGGACTCCAGCAACACAAGGAAAGTGTTTCAAGTGGGACTCCAGCAACACCAGGAGAATGTTGCAAGTGGGACTCCAGCAACACCAGGAGAGTGTTGCAAGTGGGACTCCAGCAACACCAGGAGTGTTGCAAGTGGGACTCCAGCAACACCAGGAGAGTGTTGCAAGTGGGACTCCAGCAACACCAGGAGAGTTTCAAGTGGGACTCCAGCAACACCAGGAGAGTGTTGCAAGTGGGACTCCAGCAACACCAGGTGAGTGTTGCAAGTGGGACTCCAGCAACGCCAGGAGAGTGTTGCAAGTGGGACTCCAGAAGCACCAGGAGAGTGTTGCAAGTGGGACTCCAGCAGCACCAGGAGAGTGTTTCAAGTGGGACTCCAGCAACACCAGAAAAGTGTTGCAAGTGGGACTCCAGCAACACCAGGAGAGTGTTCCAAGTGGGACTCCAACAGCACCAGGAGAGTGTTTCAAGTGGGACTCCAGCAGCACCAGGAGAGTGTTGCAAGTGGGACTCCAGCAACACCAGGAGAGTGTTTCAAGTGGGACTCCAGCAGCACCAGGAGAGTGTTGCAAGTGGGACTCCAGCAACACCAGGAGAGTGTTGCAAGTGGGACTCCAGCAACACCAGGAGAGTGTTGCAAGTGGGACTCCAGCAACACCAGGAGAGTGTTGCAAGTGGGACTCCAGCAACACCAGGAGTGTTGCAAGTGGGACTCCAGCAACACCAGGAGTGTTTCAAGTGGGACTCCAGCAACACCAGGAGAGTGTTGCAAGTGGGACTCCAGCAACACCAGGAGTGTTGCAAGTGGGACTCCAGCAACGCCAGGAGAGTGTTACAAGTGGGACTCCAGCAGCACCAGGAGAGTGTTGCAAGTGGGACTCCAGCAGCACCAGGAGAGTGTTGCAAATGGGACTCCAGCAGCACCAAGAGAGTGTTGCAAGTGGGACTCCAGCAACACCAGGAGAGTGTTGCAAGTGGGACTCCAGCAACACCAAGAGAGTGTTGCAAGTGGGACTCCAGCAACACCAGGAGAGTGTTGCAAGTGAGACTCCAGCAACACCAGGAGAGTTTTGCAAGTGGGACTCCAGCAACACCAGGAGAGTGTTGCAAGTGGGGCTCCAGCAGCACCAGGAGAGTTTTGCAAGTGGGTCTCCAGCAACACCAGGAGAGTGTTGCAAGTGGGACTCCAGCAACACTAGGAGAGTGTTTCAAGTGGGACTCCGGCAACACCAGGAGAGTGTTTCAAGTGGGACTCCAGCAGCACCAGGAGAGTGTTTCAAGTGGGACTCCAGCAACACCAGGAGAGTGTTTCAAGTGGGACTCCAACAACACCAGGAGAGTGTTTCAAGTGGGACTCCAGCAACACCAGGAGAGTGTTCCAAGTGGGACTCCAACAGCACCAGGAGAGTGTTTCAAGTGGGACTCCAGCAGCACCAGGAGAGTGTTGCAAGTGGGACTCCAGCAGCACCAGGAGAGTGTTGCAAGTGGGACTCCAGCAACACCAGGAGTGTTGCAAGTGGGACTCCAGCAACACCAGGAGAGTGTTGCAAGTGGGACTCCAGCAACACCAGGAGAGTGTTGCAAGTGGGACTCCAGCAACACCAGGAGTGTTGCAAGTGGGACTCCAGCAACACCAGGAGTGTTTCAAGTGGGACTCAAGCAACACCAGGAGAGTGTTGCAAGTGGGACTCCAGCAACACCAGGAGAGTGTTGCAAGTGGGACTCCAGCAACGCCAGGAGAGTGTTGCAAGTGGGACCCCAGCAGCACCAGGAGAGTGTTGCAAGTGGGACTCCAGCAGCACCAGGAGAATGTTGCAAGTGGGACTCCAGCAACACCAGGAGAGTGTTGCAAGTGGGACTCCAGCAACACCAGGAGTGTTGCAAGTGGGACTCCAGCAACACCAGGAGTGTTGCAAGTGGGACTCCAGCAACACCAGGAGAGTTTTGCAAGTGGGACTCCAGCAACACCAGGAGAGTGTTTCAAGTGGGACTCCAGCAGCACCAGGAGTGTTGCAAGTGGGACTCCAGCAACACCAGGATAGTGTTGCAAGTGGGACTCCAGCAACACCAGGAGAGTGTTTCAAGTGGGACTCCGGCAACACCAGGAGAGTGTTTCAAGTGGGACTCCAGCAGCACCAGGAGAGTGTTTCAAGTGGGACTCCAGCAACACCAGGAGAGTGTTTCAAGTGGGACTCCAGCAACACAAGGAGAGTGTTTCAAGTGGGACTCCAGCAACACCAGGAGAGTGTTTCAAGTGGGACTCCAGCAACACCAGGAGAGTGTTTCAAGTGGGACTCCGGCAACACCAGGAGAGTGTTTCAAGTGGGACTCCAGCAGCACCAGGAGAGTGTTGCAAGTGGGACTCAAGGAGCTCCAGGAGAGTGTTTCAAGTGGGACTCCAGCAACACCAGGAGAGTGTTGCAAGTGGGACTCCAGCAACACCAGGAGAGTGTTTCAAGTGGGACTCCAGCAACACCAGGAGAGTGTTGCAAGTGGGACTCCAGCAACACCAGGAGAGTGTTTCAAGTGGGACTCCAGCAACACCAGGAGAGTGTTGCAAGTGGGACTCCAGCAACACCAGGAGACTGTTCCAAGTGGGACTCCAACAGCACCAGGAGAGTGTTTCAAGTGGGACACCAGCAGCACCGGGAGAGTGTTGCAAGTGGGACTCCAGCAACACCAGGAGAGTGTTGCAAGTGGGACTCCAGCAACACCAGGAGCGTGTTGCAAGTGGGACTCCAGCAACACTAGGAGAGTGTTTCAAGTGGGACTCCAGCAACACCAGGAGTGTTTCAAGTGGGACTCCAGCAACACCAGGAGAGTGTTGCAAGTGAGACTCCAGCAGCACCAGGAGAGTGTTGCAAGTGGGACTCCAGCAACACAAGGAGAGTGTTGCAAGTGGGACTCCAGCAACACCAGGAGAGTGTTGCAAGTGGGACTCCAGCAACACCAGGAGAGTGTTACAAGTGGGACTCCAACAGCACCAGGAGAGTGTTGCAAGTGGGACTCCAGCAACACCAGGAGTGTTTCAAGTGGGACTCCAGCAACACCAGGAGAGTGTTGCAAGTGAGACTCCAGCAGCACCAGGAGAGTGTTGCAAGTGGGACTCCAGCAACACAAGGAGAGTGTTGCAAGTGGGACTCCAGCAACACCAGGAGAGTGTTGCAAGTGGGACTCCAGCAACACCAGGAGAGTGTTGCAAGTGGGACTCCAGCAACGCCAGGAGAGTGTTACAAGTGGGACTCCAGCAGCACCAGGAGAGTGTTGCAAGTGGGACTCCAGCAGCACCAGGAGAGTGTTGCAAGTGGGACTCCAGCAGCACCAGGAGAGTGTTGCAAGTGGGACTCCAGCAACACCAGGAGAGTGTTGCAAGTGGGACTCCAGCAACACCAGGAGAGTGTTGCAAGTGGGACGCCAGAAACACCAGGAGAGTGTTGCAAGTGGGACTCCAGCAACACCAGGAGAGTTTTGCAAGTGGGACTCCAGCAACACCAGGAGTGTTGCAAGTGGGACTCCAGCAGCACCAGGAGAGTGTTGCAAGTGGGACTCCAGCAACACCAGGAGTGTTGCAAGTGGGACTCCAGCAACACCAGGAGAGTTTCAAGTGGGACTCCGGCAACACCAGGAGAGTGTTACAAGTGGGACTCCAGCAACACCAGGAGAGTGTTGCAAGTGGGACTTCAGCAACACCAGGAGAGTGTTGCAAGTGTGACTCCAGCAACACCAGGAGAGTTTCAAGTGGGACTCCAGCAACACCAGGAGAGTCTTTCAAGTGGGACTCCGGCAACACCAGGAGAGTGTTTCAAGTGGGACTCCAGCAGCACCAGGAGAGTGTTTCAAGTGGGACTCCAGCAACACCAGGAGAGTGTTTCAAGTGGGACTCCAACAACACCAGGAGAGTGTTTCAAGTGGGACTCCAGCAACACCAGGAGAGTGTTCCTAGTGGGACTCCAACAGCACCAGGAGAGTGTTTCAAGTGGGACTCCAGCAGCACCAGGAGAGTGTTGCAAGTGGGACTCCAGCAGCATCAGGAGAGTGTTGCAAGTGGGACTCCAGCAACACCAGGAGAGTGTTGCAAGTGGGACTCCAGCAACACCAGGAGAGTGTTGCAAGTGGGACTCCAGCAACACCAGGAGAGTGTTGCAAGTGGGACTCCAGCAACACCAGGAGAGTGTTGCAAGTGTGACTCCAGCAACACCAGGAGAGTTTCAAGTGGGACTCCAGCAACACCAGGAGAGTGTTGCAAGTGGGACTCCAGCAACACCAGGAGAGTGTTGCAAGTGGGACTCCAGCAACGCCAGGAGAGTGTTGCAAGTGGGACCCCAGCAGCACCAGGAGAGTGTTGCAAGTGGGACTCCAGCAGCACCAGGAGAATGTTGCAAGTGGGACTCCAGCAACACCAGGAGAGTGTTGCAAGTGGGACTCCAGCAACACCAGGAGTGTTGCAAGTGGGACTCCAGCAACACCAGGAGTGTTGCAAGTGGGACTCCAGCAACACCAGGAGAGTTTTGCAAGTGGGACTCCAGCAACACCAGGAGAGTGTTGCAAGTGGGACTCCAGCAGCACCAGGAGAGTGTTGCAAGTGGGACTCCAGCAACACCAGGAGAGTGTTGCAAGTGGGACTCCAGCAACACCAGGAGAGTGTTTCAAGTGGGACTCCGGCAACACCAGGAGAGTGTTTCAAGTGGGACTCCAGCAACACCAGTAGAGTGTTTCAAGTGGGACTCCAGCAACACCAGGAGAGTGTTTCAAGTGGGACTCCGGCAACACCAGGAGAGTGTTTCAAGTGGGACTCCAGCAGCACCAGGAGAGTGTTGCAAGTGGGACTCAAGGAGCTCCAGGAGAGTGTTTCAAGTGGGACTCCAGCAACACCAGGAGAGTGTTGCAAGTGGGACTCCAGCAACACCAGGAGAGTGTTTCAAGTGGGATTCTAGCAACACCAGGAGAGTGTTGCAAGTGGGACTCCAGCAACACCAGGAGAGTGTTTCAAGTGGGACTCCAGCAACACCAGGAGAGTGTTGCAAGTGGGACTCCAGCAACACCAGGAGACTGTTCCAAGTGGGACTCCAACAGCACCAGGAGAGTGTTTCAAGTGGGACACCAGCAGCACCGGGAGAGTGTTGCAAGTGGGACTCCAGCAACACCAGGAGAGTGTTGCAAGTGGGACTCCAGCAACACCAGGAGTGTTGCAAGTGGGACTCCAGCAACACCAGGAGAGTGTTTCAAGTGGGACTCCAGCAACACCAGGAGTGTTTCAAGTGGGACTCCAGCAACACCAGGAGAGTGTTGCAAGTGAGACTCCAGCAGCACCAGGAGAGTGTTGCAAGTGGGACTCCAGCAACACCAGGAGAGTGTTGCAAGTGGGACTCCAGCAACACCAGGAGAGTGTTGCAAGTGGGACTCCAGCAACACCAGGAGAGTTTCAAGTGGGACTCCAGCAACACCAGGAGAGTGTTGCAAGTGGGACTCCAGCAACACCAGGAGAGTGTTGCAAGTGGGACTCCAGCAACGCCAGGAGAGTGTTACAAGTGGGACTCCAACAGCACCAGGAGAGTGTTGCAAGTGGGACTCCAGCAGCACCAGGAGAGTGTTGCAAGTGGGACTCCAGCAGCACCAGGAGAGTGTTGCAAGTGGGACTCCAGCAACACCAGGAGAGTGTTGCAAGTGGGACTCCAGCAACACCAGGAGAGTGTTGCAAGTGGGACTCCAGCAACACCAGGAGAGTGTTGCAAGTGGGACTCCAGCAACACCAGGAGAGTGTTGCAAGTGGGACTCCAGCAACACCAGGAGAGTGTTGCAAGTGGGACTCCAGCAACACCAGGAGAGTTTTGCAAGTGGGACTCCAGCAACACCAGGAGTGTTGCAAGTGGGACTCCAGCAGCACCAGGAGAGTGTTGCAAGTGGGACTCCAGCAACACCAGGAGAGTGTTGCAAGTGGGACTCCAGCAACACGAGGAGAGTTTCAAGTGGGACTCCGGCAACACCAGGAGAGTGTTGCAAGTGGGACTCCAGCAACACCAGGAGAGTGTTGCAAGTGGGACTTCAGCAACACCAGGAGAGTGTTGCAAGTGTGACTCCAGCAACACCAGGAGAGTTTCAAGTGGGACTCCAGCAACACCAGGAGAGTGTTGCAAGTGGGACTCCAGCAACACCAGGAGAGTGTTGCAAGTGGGACTCCAGCAACGCCAGGAGTGTTGCAAGTGGGACTCCAGCAGCACCAGGAGAGTGTTGCAAGTGGGACTCCAGCAACACCAGGAGAGTGTTGCAAGTGGGACTCCAGCAACACCAGGAGAGTGTTTCAAGTGGGACTCCAGCAACACCAGGAGAGTGTTGCAAGTGGGACTCCAGCAACACCAGGAGACTGTTCCAAGTGTGACTCCAACAGCACCAGGAGAGTGTTTCAAGTGGGACACCAGCAGCACCGGGAGAGTGTTGCAAGTGGGACTCCAGCAACACCAGGAGAGTGTTGCAAGTGGGACTCCAGCAACACCAGGAGAGTGTTGCAAGTGGGACTCCAGCAACACCAGGAGAGTGTTTCAAGTGGGACTCCAGCAACACCAGGAGAGTGTTTCAAGTGGGACTCCAGCAACACCAGGAGACTGTTCCAAGTGTGACTCCAACAGCACCAGGAGAGTGTTTCAAGTGGGACACCAGCAGCACCGGGAGAGTGTTGCAAGTGGGACTCCAGCAACACCAGGAGAGTGTTGCAAGTGGGACTCCAGCAACACCAGGAGAGTGTTGCAAGTGGGACTCCAGCAACACCAGGAGAGTGTTTCAAGTGGGACTCCAGCAACACCAGGAGTGTTTCAAGTGGGACTCCAGCAACACCAGGAGAGTGTTGCAAGTGAGACTCCAGCAACACCAGGAGAGTGTTGCAAGTGGGACTCCAGCAACACCAGGAGAGTGTTGCAAGTGGGACTCCAGCAACACCAGGAGAGTGTTGCAAGTGGGACTCCAGCAACACCAGGAGAGTTTCAAGTGGGACTCCAGCAACACCAGGAGAGTGTTGCAAGTGGGACTCCAGCAACACCAGGAGAGTGTTGCAAGTGGGACTCCAGCAACGCCAGGAGAGTGTTACAAGTGGGACTCCAACAGCACCAGGAGAGTGTTGCAAGTGGGAGTCCAGCAGCACCAGGAGAGTGTTGCAAGTGGGACTCCAGCAGCACCAGGAGAGTGTTGCAAGTGGGACTCCAGCAACACCAGGAGAGTGTTGCAAGTGGGACTCCAGCAACACCAGGAGAGTGTTGCAAGTGGGACTCCAGCAACACCAGGAGAGTGTTGCAAGTGGGACTCCAGCAACACCAGGAGAGTTTTGCAAGTGGGACTCCAGCAACACCAGGAGTGTTGCAAGTGGGACTCCAGCAGCACCAGGAGAGTGTTGCAAGTGGGACTCCAGCAACACCAGGAGAGTGTTGCAAGTGGGACTCCAGCAACACCAGGAGAGTTTCAAGTGGGACTCCGGCAACACCAGGAGAGTGCTTCAAGTGGGACTCCGGCAACACCAGGAGAGTGTTTCAAGTGGGACTCCAGCAACACCCGGAGAGTGTTTCAAGTGGGACTCCAACAACACCAGGAGAGTGTTTCAAGTGGGACTCCAGCAACACCAGGAGAGTGTTTCAAGTGGGACTCCAGCAGCACCAGGAGAGTGTTGCAAGTGGGACTCAAGCAGCTCCAGGAGAGTGTTTCAAGTGGGACTCCAGCAACACCAGGAGAGTGTTGCAAGTGGGACTCCAGCAACACCAGGAGAGTGTTTCAAGTGGGACTCCAGCAACACCAGGAGAGTGTTGCAAGTGGGACTCCAGCAACACCTGGAGAGTGTTTCAAGTGGGACTCCAGCAACACCAGGAGAGTGTTGCAAGTGGGACTCCAGCAACACCAGGAGACTGTTCCAAGTGGGACTCCAACAGCACCAGGAGAGTGTTTCAAGTGGGACTCCAGCAGCACCAGGAGAGAGTTGCAAGTGGGACTCCAACAACACCAGGAGAGTGTTGCAAGTGGGACTCCAGCAGCACCAGGAGAGTGTTGCAAGTGGGACTCCAGCAACACCAGGAGAGTGTTGCAAGTGGGACTCCAGCAACACCAGGAGAGTGTTGCAAGTGGGACTCCAGCAACACCAGGAGAGTGTTTCAAGTGGGACTCCAGCAGCACCAGGAGAGTGTTTCAAGTGGGACTCCAGCAACACCAGGAGAGTGTTTCAAGTGGGACTCCAGCAACACCAGGAGTGTTTCAAGTGGGACTCCAGCAACACCAGGAGAGTGTTTCAAGTGGGACTCCAGCAGGACCAGGAGAGTGTTGCAAGTGGGACTCCAGCAGCACCAGGAGAGTGTTGCAAGTGGGACTCCAGCAGCACCAGGAGAGTTTCAAGTGGGACTTCAGCAACACCAGGAGAGTGTTGTAAGTGGGACTCCAGCAACACCAGGAGACTGTTCCAAGTCGGACTCCAACAACACCAGGAGAGTGTTTTAAGTGGGACTCCAGCAGCACCAGGAGTGCTGCAAGTGGGTCTCCAGCAACACCAGGAGAGTGTTTCAAGTGGGACTCCGGCAACACCAGGAGAGTGTTTCAAGTGGGACTCCAGCAGCACCAGGGGAGTGTTTCAAGTGGGACTCCAGCAACACCAGGAAAGTGTTTCAAGTGGGACTCCAGCAACACCAGGAGTGTTTCAAGTGGGACTCCAGCAACACCAGGAGAGTGTTGCAAGTGGGACTCCAGCAGCACCAGGAGAGTGTTGCAAGTGGGACTCCAGCAACACCAGGAGAGTGTTGCAAGTGGGACTCCAGCAGCACCAGGAGAGTGTTGCAAGTGGGACTCCAGCAGCACCAGGAGAGTGTTTCAAGTGGGACTCCAGCAACACCAAGAGAGTGTTTCAAGTGGGACTCCAGCAGCACCAGGAGAGTGTTTCAAGTGGGACTCCAGCAGCACCAGGAGAGTGTTTCAAGTGGGACTCCAGCAACACCAGGAGAGTGTTTCAAGTGGGACTCCGGCAACACCAGGAGCGTGTTGCAAGTGGGATCCCACAGTCACAACTGTCAACCAACAGTCACAACTGTCAACCCACAGTTTCAACTGTCAACCCACAGTCACAACTGTCAACCAACAGTCACAACTGTCAATCAACAGTCACAACTGTCAACCCACAGTCACAACTGTCAACCCACAGTCCCAACCGTCAACCAACAGTCACAACTATCAACGAACAGTCACAACTGTCAACCCAGTCACAAATGTCACCGACCAGTATGTTTTAAATAAGCGACCCACTGATCAGATCAGATCGACTGGTCCGAATCCTTGACTGGTCCGAACCCTTGACTGGTTTCAAACGGTTTCGTTGGACAATAAAGCAGACTGTAAACGGATGGGGTTGTAGGCGCCCTTATAAACACAAACATTAAATATATATCAGGAACGTGCACGGTAAGCTGTCCAATATACAAAAACAGTTTGAAACAGAAATACAAATAGCTAGAGCTTCATTTAAGGAGGTTATTAATAGAATATTCAAGAGGTTGCTAGTAGAATTGCAGTAAATCAACCATGCAAATCATTATGAAGCTGTGTGTAGTCTGTGGTCAGTCAAACAAACGGGCTTCCACATGGATAAATTGTCATTTGTGTGGAAATTGGTGTCACGCCCCTTGTGCAGATATCCAAGAACTAGCTACAAGCAGTGTTAAAACAGGGAAATGTTTTTGGGTATGCCCAAATGAGATAAATCTGTGGACTAAAATCACAAGGGTATTAAAAGAGGACAACATCAAAGCTGCTTTCATAGACAACCTGGAAGCTTTCTACAACAGATGGGAACATAAAAAGCCTGTGCTGAATGGTACTGCCCTTGATACTGGCCCTGTAGTCAGAAACTGTAAGGCTGGAGATGAAGTCCTGGTAGTCAGTAAATGTGGGGCTGATAGTGCTGTCCTGGGAGACGGTAAAGGTGAAGCTGGAGGTGCTGTCCTGGGAGACAGTAATGGTGAAGCTGGAGGTGCTGTCCTGGGAGACAGTAATGGTGAAGCTGGAGGTGCTGTCCTGGGAGACAGTAATGGTGAAGCTGGAGATGCTGTCCTGGGAGACAGAAATGGTGAAGCTGGAGATTTTGTCCAGGTAGTCGGGAACTATACGCAGGAAGGAATACATATAAATGACCTCATAGGGGACAGGAGCCATAGTAGGGAAACAAGTGTAGTCAAAGATAAGATAAAACCAATATTGCAAACTAGAAATACCGCAGGAAATAGCAAACAAGAGGACTCCACTAGCAATAGTGAGGATATATTACCAAAAACAACTGGTGGGAGCTCCATTGCTGGTGCTAGGGAGGATAGAAGTAAGACAGGGAAACATGCACCAACAGGGAATACAGTCACAGAAACCCAAGGCAAACGGAAACCAAGCCTGTGCACATACTATGCACTTGGTATCTGCTGACATGGGAAATCTGGAAAAACAGATGGGACGTGCAACTATGAC
This sequence comes from Cherax quadricarinatus, assembly GCF_038502225.1. Taxonomy (NCBI): domain Eukaryota; kingdom Metazoa; phylum Arthropoda; class Malacostraca; order Decapoda; family Parastacidae; genus Cherax; species Cherax quadricarinatus. The sequence goes on from NC_091367.1 coordinate 7,622,517, forward strand.
CACCCTAGAAAATGCCATGCCCATATGACAACAGGAAAATGCAAACTCCCTTCCTGTAAGCTTTTTCACCCTGAACTGTGTACCTCTTCAGTACAGGAAAGACTGTGCTATAACTTAAATTGCCAGGCATACCATCTAAAGGGGACAAAAAGATACAAAACATCCAGGCCATGGGAAAACCTGGGTAGCCACAGCCACTCAAGAGGGAGAGGTTTTTTAGTGCCAGGAAGGAAAAAAAACTGGCAGGAAATGGCAGAAATCGTACACCAAATCCAGTCATTCCTGGAGTGGAACCACAGTCGATGGCCTCCACTCCAAACCAACAGATACAGATACTAATGCCGGAAAAAAAATCCCCCCCCAGTACCAACAATACCACCAGTCCGATAACATTCTTCTTTGCAAATATACAGGGTCTAAAGCCAGCAACAAACAACAAAATACCTTTCATCCGTGGACTGCTTGCAGAGGCAAAGGCAATGTTCGCGGCTTTCACTGAGACCCACATAAAGGATCACTTGGACAACGAAATATGGATCCCAGGTTACAACCTATACAGATGTGACAGAGTGAACAGGCAAAAGGGGGGGGGGGTTGGCCTGTACATTGCAGAGTCACTTGTTTGCACAGAACTGCTTAATGCCTCAAATGATGTAGTGGAAGTTTTAGCAGTAAAGGTCGAGAACCAAAACCTAGTCATTGTGGTAGTCTACAAGCCTCCGGATGCAACATCCCAACAATTCCAGGAACAGCTGTTAAAAATTGACCACTGTCTGGAAAATCTTCCAGCTCCTGCACCCAACATCTTGCTCCTGGGGGATTTCAACTTAAGGCACCTAAAATGGAGGAATATAGCAAATAATATTGTTGCAGTAATAACACCAGGAGGCAGCTCTGATGAAAACTCACACTCACACGAGCTTTTAAATCTCTGCACAAAATTCAATTTAAACCAGCAAATAATAGAGCCTACTAGACTGGAGAATACACTAGACCTCATCTTCACTAACAATGATGATCTGATAAGAAATGTCACCATATCAAAAACAATATACTCAGATCACAACATAATTGAGGTTCAGACATGTATGCGTGGAGCCCCAGACCGACATAATGAGACTAGTCACGAGGGAGCATTCACCAAATTCAACTTCAATAACAAAAACATAAAGTGGGACCAAGTAAACCAAGTCCTAACCGATATAAGCTGGGAAGATATACTAAGCAACACAGACCCCAATTTATGCCTAGAACAGATTAACTCGGTGGCACTCGATGTTTGCACAAGGCTTATTCCTCTAAGAAAAAGGAGGAGTAGATGTAAAATAGAAAGAGACAGGCGCTCCCTTTACAGGCGACGGAAAAGAATAACAGAGCGGCTAAAAGAGGTCAATATATCTGAAATGCGTAGGGAGACACTGGTCAGAGAAATAGCAAGCATCGAACTTAAGCTAAAAGAATCCTTTAGGAGTCAGGAATCGCGGGAAGAACTAAAAGCCATAAATGAAATCGAAAGAAACCCAAAGTATTTCTTCTCCTATGCCAAATCAAAATCGAGAACAACGTCCAGTATTGGGCCCCTACTTAAACAAGATGGGTCCTACACAGATGACAGCAAGAAAATGAGTGAGCTACTCAAGTCCCAGTATGACTCAGTTTTTAGCAAGCCGCTAACCAGACTGAGAGTCGAAAATCAAAATAAATTTTTTATGAGAGAGCCACAAAATTTGATTAACACAAGCCTATCCGATGTTATCCTGACGCCAAATGACTTCGAACAGGCGATAAATGACATGCCCATGCACTCTGCCCCAGGGCCAGACTCATGGAACTCTGTGTTCATCAAGAACTGCAAGAAGCCCCTATCACGAGCCTTTTCCATCCTATGGAGAGGGAGCATGGACACGGGGGTCGTCCCACAGTTACTAAAAACAACAGACATAGCCCCACTCCACAAAGGGGGCAGTAAAGCAACAGCAAAGAACTACAGACCAATAGCACTAACATCCCATATCATAAAAATCTTTGAAAGGGTCCTAAGAAGCAAGATCACCACCCATCTAGAAACCCATCAGTTACACAACCCAGGGCAACATGGGTTTAGAACAGGTCGCTCCTGTCTGTCTCAACTATTGGATCACTACGACAAGGTCCTAAATGCACTAGAAGACAAAAAGAATGCAAATGTAATATATACAGACTTTGCAAAAGCCTTCGACAAGTGTGACCGTGGCGTAATAGCGCACAAAATGCATGCTAAAGGAATAACAGGAAAAGTCGGTCGATGGATCTATAATTTCCTCACTAACAGAACACAGAGAGTAGTCGTCAACAGAGTAAAGTCCGAGGCAGCTACGGTGAAAAGCTCTGTTCCACAAGGCACAGTACTCGCTCCCATCTTGTTCCTCATCCTCATATCCGACATACACAAGGATGTCAGCCACAGCACCGTGTCTTCCTTTGCAGATGACACCCGAATCTGCATGACAGTGTCTTCCATTGCAGACACTGCAAGGCTCCAGGCGGACATCAACCAAATCTTTCAGTGGGCTGCAGAAAACAATATGAAGTTCAACGATGAGAAATTTCAATTACTCAGATATGGTAAACATGAGGAAATTAAATCTTCATCAGAGTACAAAACAAATTCTGGCCACAAAATAGAGCGAAACACCAACGTCAAAGACCTGGGAGTGATCATGTCGGAGGATCTCACCTTCAAGGACCATAACATTGTATCAATCGCATCTGCTAGAAAAATGACAGGATGGATAATGAGAACCTTCAAAACTAGGGAGGCCAAGCCCATGATGACACTCTTCAGGTCACTTGTTCTATCTAGGCTGGAATATTGCTGCACACTAACAGCACCTTTCAAGGCAGGTGAAATTGCCGACCTAGAAAATGTACAGAGAACTTTCACGGCGCGCATAACGGAGATAAAACACCTCAATTACTGGGACCGCTTGAGGTTCCTAAACCTGTATTCCCTGGAACGCAGGAGGGAGAGATACATGATTATATACACCTGGAAAATCCTAGAGGGACTAGTACCGAACTTGCACACGAAAATCACTCACTACGAAAGCAAAAGACTTGGCAGACGATGCACCATCCCCCCAATGAAAAGCAGGGGTGTCACTAGCACGTTAAGAGACCATACAATAAGTGTCAGGGGCCCAAGACTGTTCAACTGCCTCCCAGCACACATAAGGGGGATTACCAACAGACCCCTGGCAGTCTTCAAGCTGGCACTGGACAAGCACCTAAAGTCAGTTCCTGATCAGCCGGGCTGTGGCTCGTACGTTGGTTTGCGTGCAGCCAGCAGCAACAGCCTGGTTGATCAGGCTCTGATCCACCAGGAGGCCTGGTCACAGACCGGGCCGCGGGGGCGTTGACCCCCGGAACTCTCTCCAGGTAAACTCCAGGTAAACAGTCACAACTGTCAGCCCACAGTCACAACTGTAAACCAAAAGTCACAACTGCCAACCAACAGTCACAACTGCCAATCAACAATCACAACTGTCAACCAGTCACAACTGCCAACCAACAGTCACAACTGTCAACCCACAGTCACAACTGACAACCCAGTCACAACTGTCAACCCACAGTTACAACTGTCAACCCACAGTCACAACTGTCAACCAACAGTCACAACTGTCAATCAACAGTCACAACTGTCAACCCACAGTCACAACTGTCAACCAATTCACAACTGTCAATCAACAGTCCCAACCGTCAACCAACAGTCACAACTGTCAACGAATAGTCACAACTGTCAACCCAGTCACAAATGTCAACCCACAGTCACAACTGTCAGCCCACAGTCACAACTGTAAACCAACAGTCACAACTGCCAACCAACAGTCACAACTGCCAATCAACAGTCACAACTGTCAACCAACAGTCAACCAACAGTCACAACTCTCAACCCACAGTCACAACTGACAACCCACAGTCACAACTGTCAATCAACAGTCACAACTGTCAACCAACAGTCACAACTGTCAACCCACAGTCACAACTGACAACCCACAGTCACAACTGTCAACCAACAGTCACAACTGTCAACCAACAGTCACAACTGTCAACCAGTCACAACTGCCAATCAACAGTCACAAATGTCAACCCACAGTCACAACTGTCAACCCACAGTCATAATTGTCAACCAACAGTCACAACTGTCAACCCACAGTCATAATTGTCAACCAACAGTCACAAATGTCCACCCATAGTCACAAATGTCAACCCACAGTCACAACTGTCAACCCACAGTCACAAGTGGCTCCACCGCCATCATTATGGTCGCTTCTAAATGGCCGGTTAATTCTATCGCTCTGAGGCACGGCAGTACAATTTACCAGAGTACGTGAGAGCGAGAGTGCACGTGAGAGCAAGAGAGCATCAGGGTTTGAAAGTGCGAGTGAATGCACTCACCTAGTTGTGTCTGCAAGGGGTCGAGTCCCATGACCAAAAGCCTCATTCTGGTCATGTAGTCTCTGTATTTATGTGTACAGGTATACATAAATATAGTTACACAAATTATCATACATAGTAACATGTGTAAATTACCTAAGATAACCCAAAATATCAGGCAAACTGACTTATTTGCATTTCTGTCCTCGTTTATTTTCCACAGATGTTAACCTCTGCTCTCTTGTCTCATCCTACGCCTGCTTGGTTATTGGGGTTTAAATCCTACTGACTACACCAGGATCATTAAGGCTGTATGTCAGGTGTTCATCCTTACTGAAGGTTACATTAATAGCTAAAAATAATATGTATCTTGGTCCCTCAATCACAAGTTGGGAACGGAGAAGAGAGCGGAAGAAATTAATCCAAAAATGCCTTGTTACGACCCACCAGTGTAGTGGACCCAGCAGCAACCAGCGAAAAGGCGGGGCCAGGAGCTGTGAGTCGACCCCTGCAACCACAAACAGGTGAATACAAATAGATGAGTACAAATAGGCGAGTACGGAAATAAGGATCGTGTGTTATCCTTGAGTGATGGCAAGATTGTCTAGGCTTTGTGTGTTACTTTGTACGTCTGGTCGCAACTCGCTATGGTTGTAATTTTAGTAGTAGCGTCACACCCTCGCTAACTATGGGTGTGATTGGCGTCACACCCTCGCTAACTATGGGTGTGATTGGCGTCACACCCTCGCTAACTATGGGTGTGGTTGTGGTGGTTTTCGCCACTCTAAATTTCAGAGCACATCTCACCACAAACCAACCTTGATTCGCAATTGTCGCCCATTATTTTTGTTATTGCCTAATTCTACTTCACATCATTTTCTGGCTTATGTGATCTCGGAGATGTGGTACGTGTTCCAATTAGGTGAAGTACACAGTACCACCTTGAACTCTATATGGCCCAAAACACGCACTTCTCACCGTGTCTCTACCGTCACCTAGCGACGCATTTCCTTACACCCTGTGTCCCCGCACCTACTTCCTTCAACAGGTACATATAACTGGCTGAAGTTGTACTGCCGAGCGTACTGAAGTCGACAAAGGCTCAGGTCAAGCTCTCGCTGGGACAACGTTTGGCTCCGAAGCTTTATCAAGCTGATAAAGCTCTACATAAAGCGAAACGTTGCTATAATGAAAGCTGCGATCCCATGACAGTATATCTGTCAGTGATGATCCAGTGACACTGTGTGGTGACGGAATCTTTGTCAGTGATGACCCCGTGATACCGTGTGGTGACAGTATCTCTGTCAGTCATGATCCCGTGACACTGTGGCGAGCATTTATTCACAATGTGGCTGAACAACCTTGTTTCAGTACGTTATCGGGTGCATAATCACCCAGCAGGTCACAGCATTACCGAGATCAGCGCCACGAGACATTTCCCCGACACTAACACACACAACCACACCTTCATCACGTTATAAAGGGTTGCCCGATTTCATCGCTCTGGTGAACGAACCTACGTCGTGTTGGAACGCATTAACAGCTTCAAGTAGTGACGATTTTATAACAAATTTAGGATGGGTACTGCGTTGGTTATTCGACGTATACCCTGGAGGATAGTGAGGGCTCAAGGCTGCACGTTCTCAGTGCTGGGAAGTGAGGGAAAAAATGTATAACTTAAGTGTCTTATGCAGGTAAATTGGAGCTGTGAGGAACACTCCCACCCTCTTGACACTGAGCCAGTTATTTACTCTAGATTATTACACTTCTCAAGGACCAGAAGATTACAAAAAATAATGACATTACATTATTATGGGGAGTGGTAAAACCGTAGGGATTCTACAGCGCCTGGGGAGCGGGGGACGGAAGGCATTTAGGCTTAATTTAGGGAAGTGGAGCACAGATTCAGTTCCCTAGATCAAGAGCTCTTTACCAGCATCAAGGAACCTCCCTTGAGGGGAGGTTCCTTAATTCCTAACTACCTCATAAACTACAGTATAGTGCTTCCATTAATTTTTGTCTCCTGTCTCGTAGCTTGGTGGTTCAGGAGGTGGGGTACCTTCATCCTGGTAAAGGGCTCTTGATTTAAGGAACTGAAGGTATTCTCTTTCGATCGAACCTCGTTACGTCTCATTCCCCAGGCGTTATGTGGCCTCTACGTGAATATATTAATATCACGCGAGCACACACAAACACGTCACTCGTAACACATCAAAACCGTCACTTGAGAGTGACTACACGAACTGATAAAACATGATAATTGACAGGAAGGCGAGGAAGGAGAGAGAGGTTGTGGACAAGCAACACCTCCACTCTGACCAGTATGCAAAACAGCTGGGTAGTGGACCAGCACACTGTGTGAGTCCTTACCTAGTTGAGGTTGCAGGGGTCGATTCACAGCTCCTGGCCCCGCCTCTTCACACACTGTGTGTGTGTATGTATACTCACTTATTTGTGGATGCAGGGGTCGATTCATAGCTCCTGGCCCCGCCTCTTCGCTGCTCGCTACTAGGTCCACCCTCTCCCTGCTCCATGAGCTTTATCGTATCTCATCTTAAAGCTGTGTATGGATCCTGCCTCCACTACATCACTATCAAGATTATGATGTGTGTGTGTCTGTTGCACGTGGTGTTACCTTGCACATGCTGTTTTCTTGAACATGCTGACGTTATCTTGCACGTGATATTATCTTGAGCAGGCCCATGTTATCCTGCACGTGATGTTATGTTACACATGATGCTCTTCCCAGTCTACCTCTACCTGAGGGCATTAACACCACTTTGGTGGTACCATCATCCCTCTGGTGGTGCCACCATCACTCTGGTAGTACCACCATCACTCTGGTAGTACCACCATCCCTCTGGTAGTACCACCATCACTCTGGTAGTACCACCATCACTCTGGTAGTACCACCATCACTCTGGTAGTACCACCATCACTCTGGTAGTACCACCATCACTCTGGTAGTACCACCATCACTCTGGTAGTACCACCATCACTCTGGTAGTACCACCACTGGTAGTACCACTATCACTCTGACAGTACCATCACTCTGCTGGTACTATAACTACCACCACACACCAATATCAATACATTACGGTGATTTAAATCACCTGAAGTGTCTGATAACCTGAGAGAATCTCCCACTATTACCTCTACGTGTAAGCAGGAGCAGCAAACCTGCTTTTATCTGCTCCGACGGTCAGGTGCTATAACGTAATGTCAGGTCATCGTTACGTTAATCCTCGACTGCTTGATATGGTATATCATTTCTTCGTTGTATATCGCTTTGCCAAGTAACTTGTAAATTGTTAGTGAATTTTTGTGTTGGCATAGACACAACATAGCTTAAAATTATTATTATCATCATCATTATCATGAAAAGCGCTAAACTCGTAACTTATACATGGCCTGGGGTTTATGAAGTAATGAAATTTGATCTGAAGGATACTAGTGGTTGTAGCAGCAGTAGTAGAAAAGTAGTAGTGGTAGTAGTAGAGAAAGTAGTAGTAGCTGTAATAGTAGTATTAGAAGTAGTAGTAGTAATAGCAGTAGTAATAATAGTTGTAACAGCAGTAGTAGTAATAGTAGTGATAGTAATAGTAGTAGTGTGATAGTAGTAATAGTAGTAGTTGTTTTGACATTTATAGAGCACTTTGACAACGTAGGTCAGTACTCACAGCCATAAACACGTACACACCTGCAACCACATATACGTGAGTACACACACACACTCACACACACACACACTCACACACACACACACACACACTCACACACACACTCACACACACACACACACACACACACTCACACACACACACACACACACACACACACACACACACACACACACACACACACACACACACTCACACACACTCTCACACACACACACACACACACACACACTCACACACACACACACACACACACACACACACACTCACACACACACACACACACACACACACACACACACACTCACACACACACACACACACACACACACACACACACACACACACACACACACACACACACACACACGCTCACACTCACACTCACACACACACCACACACACACACACAGACACACACACACACACACACACACACACACACACACACACACACACACACACACACACACACACACACACACACACACACACACTCACACTCACACACTCACACACACACACACACACACTCACACACACACACACACACACACACACACACACTCACACACACACACACTCACACACACACACACACTCACACACACACTCACACACACACCACACACACACCACACACACACACACACTCACACACACACACACACCACACACACACACACACACACACACACACACACTCACACACACACACACACACTCACACACACACACACTCACACACACACTCACACACACACCACACACTCACACACACACTCACACACACACCACACACACACACACACACACACACACACACACACACACACACACACACTCACGCACACACTCACACACACACACACACACACTCACACACACACACACTCACACACACACACACACTCACACACACACACACACTCACACACACACACACACACACACACACACACACACACACACACACACCACACACACACACACACACACACACACACACACACACACACACACTCACACACACACACACACACACACACACACACACACCACACACACACACACACACACACACACACACACACACACACACACACACACACACACACACACACACACACACACACACACACACACACACACACTCAACACAACCACCATCATATTAAGTTAAAATAACTAGCATTAATTAAACTTTCATGAAATTATTCTTAAAAAGACTCTCCTAAAAATTCACCGACGTCCCTACAGGCATCTTCATAAGTATAAAGTTCCCTGAGGCCCCTACAGGCACCCCTGGATATTATAAAGTTCCCCGAGGTCCCTACATCCACCTTTATAATTATAAAGTTCCCCGAGGTCCCTACATCTACCTTTATAATTATAAAGTTCTCCGAGGTCCCTACATCCACCTTTATAATTATAAAGTTCCCCGAGGTCCCTACATCCACCTTTATAATTATAAAGTTCCCCGAGGTCCCTACATCTACCTTTATAATTATAAAGTTCTCCGAGGTCCCTACATCCACCTTTATAATTATAAAGTTCCCCGAGGTCCCTACATCCACCTTTATAATTATAAAGTTCCCCGAGGTCCCTACAGGTACCGTGGTAATTATAAAAAAAACATAAATATAGAAAGTTGTAAGTCGTGAGCAAACTGTTAGAATGTGTACCACGTCACAAGGTGCACAGAGAGGGGCAGGAGCACCTGTGTCTGAGACACAGTGTCAGGGTTATGGCCTTTACAGAGGCGACGTTTCCTCCACCACGTCGCTGCTTGGCGAAACGTCTTCACAAATCAACCTCATACTCATTCACTCACATGTTCCAATATTTTAACAATGATATGCCAAGAATGGAAAGGTTGCTGCAGCTCCTTGGATCAAGAGTCCTTCAGCATCCAGGCTCTCCCCTCCCTCCCTGAAGAGTCGAGCAAATCTACAAACGTCGGAAATCCAACTAAGTGCAAAAAAAAAAAAATGCCGTCGTTGCTCTCAACACATTTCTTGGAATCGTCCAAAAATCACACGTTTTGAGGAAGACAGAACTGGCAAGATCAGGGAAGATCAAGACTGAGCTTGATCTTTCTCGTTTCGCAAGATAAAGACAGCGTTAATTAACGTAAGAGGAACTCTCCTCCGTGCATGGGAGACAGGTAGTGGAAAGGGAGGGCGGAGGAAGGGTGAAGGGGAGTAGGAGGGGGAGGGAGGGGAAGGGGGGGACACTCAGAATCCATCTCAACCCTGGCAGGTTCCACCTCAAGTGTGACATTGTGTAACCTGAGCTAATGTCACGGCACTGTCCTCCTTCACGGCACTGTCTTCTTCACGGCACTGTCCTCCTCTGCACGTCGGCAAACCGACGTTCTGCACTGCTAAGTTACTTCTTAAACACAGTCTTTCAATTCGTGTGTAAGTACACGTTCTCTTTAGGAAGATAGGGCTGAGTGTAAGCCGATGTTCCACTTCTGAGTGGCAAGTCTGTGCAGGCTGAGTCAGGTCTGAGTGACAGGTCTCTAATGGTAGCTCTGAGTAGGTTAGAGCAATCTGAGTGGCAAGACTGAATGGTATATGAGTAAATTGCCTGCAAGATTTACAAAGCACTAGAGGAAGTTCGGTAATGTACAGCGCAGTCTTCGCCTCAGCATCCACCTGTTCATTACCCGACAGACCAGAAGACTAATATGGCCCGTGGACCAGAACCATGACATGACCCGTGGACCAGAAGCATGACATGACCCGTGGACCAGAACCATGACATGACCCGTGGACCAGAAGCATGACATGACCCGTGGACCAGAACCCTGACATAACCCATAAATGAGAACCTTGACATGGCCCATGGACCAAAAGAACTTCAAGGCCCGTGGACCGGAACCCTGACATAGCCCATGAACCAGAACCTTCACATGGCCCATGGACCAAAAGAACTTCAAGGCCCATGGACCGGAACCTTGACATAGCTCATGGACCAACACCATGTCGGGCGTGAATAGGCTATTATGAAGGAAACCAAGAGCACTGACCCTAAAACAATGATCTTGCGACCACTCAGGTATGTGGAGGCTTAACATTGATACATAGCTGGGTCATTAGCGACTAAATTGGATGGCTGGTGTTAGGTAGGTAATTACCAGCAATATACTTACACAAGAGCAGTGGTTGCACGTCTGTTATGACTGCAAGCTGACTGACTCCAGATTCTTGTAAGTGCAACAGGCAGGAGTTTATAAGTTACGTGTCTTTGTAAAATTGATGTTTATAATGTAAATATATGAGTAAACATGTGTTTGATTAGAATCTCTCTCTCTCTCTCGGAACCAGGATACAATTCGTCTTCATTATCAAATATAAGACATTCAAATGCACGCACGCATGCACGCACGCACGCATGCACGCACGTACGCATGCACGCACGCACACACATTATGCTAGCAAGATTAAATTACCCCCCCCCCTTCCCTTCCTCTCTCCTCTCCTCTTACTTCCCTCCCCTCTCTCTCTCCCCTCACCCCAAACAACCGCGCTAATCGTCTCAAGAGAAATTACCCCCACCCTTGCCACTCACCAAGACAACTCCCCGTCATAATTCATCCAAATCCAACCTGAAATTGTACCGCAATAATCAGAATTTTCTATACATAACCCTACGCAACAAATCATCCCCCCCCCAACAACCACAGCAAACCTCGCCAAATACCACAGAATTATACACTCTTATATTTATGAATACTGGTAATCTCGTATGGACAAAATTATAGAGATTATATAAGCAGCGAGAGTGGAGTTGAGAGACGGAAGGAGGGAGAGAGGTTGCACAGGTCAGGTTAGGTAAGGTTTGTCAGAAAACAGGATAAGTGTTTCCTGACGCGGGTCTCACTCATGTGATGACTGGTCGCTGGAGCTTTCGGTCATATGACCGAGGCCTTCCGCTGGCTTACCCCTCCACCCCTTTTAAAAATCGAGGTTATAAACGAGGTTGCATACACACGGTGTGAGATAAATATGTGTGGTGGGTGTGGGCCCGTGCGTATTCTTGAGAGTCACCTTGCAAAATATTGTTGCAGAAGCCTGCAGTGACTCGCCGGCAAAGTTCCTTAACAAGGAGACACATTATCAGGCTCCTGTTGTGTGTTATCAGGCTTCTGTTTTGTGTTATATGGCTCCTGTTGAGTGTTATCTCGCTAATGTTGCGTTATGAGGCTCCTGTTGTGTGTTATTAGGTACCTGTTGTGTGTTATCAGGCTCCTGTGTGCTATCACGCTCCTTAACATAACTCACGAAATCGTAATGACACGACGATCTGGAGTTTTGAGACACTCTGATCGCGGGTTCTAACCTCGCCCTTGGTATGGTTTATCAGGCTCCTGTTGTGTGTATCAGGTTACTGTTGCGAGTTATCTCGCTACTGTTATGTTATCAGGCTCCTGTTATATATTATCTCATTTGTTCTTTCCGTTACTCACAAATAAAAAAAAATTATTTCAATGTAATTATATTACTGATATTATTATTATTATTATAACTATTACATTACAAATGCAGCATTAAGCCCCAGACATCCTACAACAGAAAATATAGGAATTACAACCATTACGTCTCAAAACGGGTCTACACTAAATATAAGCTATATAAGTTTTATGAAACAGGAAGAAATGACTCGGCAATCCTGCCAGAGTGCGAAACTTTTAACAGGGTTGAGTTTCTCACTGGCATGGAGGGAGGGCGGCACCTCCCTGGCTGCTCGCCTTCACTACACTACTTTACTGAAGGATAATTTTAATATTTTGATAAATGAGTCCTGGCCAATTAGGCCAAACTGGTAAATTTTTACGTGAAAGAACATATACAATACCTACGTAGGGAGACAGTAACTCGGTGGTAACATATCTTCATAACACCTACGTAGGGAGACAGTAACTCAGCGGTAACATCTACATAATACCTACGTAGGGAGACAGTAACTCGGTGGTAACATATCTTCATAACACCTACGTAGGGAGACAGTAACTCGGCGGTAACATCTACATAACACCTACGTAGGGAGACAGTAACTCGGCGGTAACATATCTTCATAACACCTACGTAGGGAGACAGTAACTCGGTGCTAACATATCTTCATAACACCTACGTAGGGAGACAGTAACTTGGTGGTAACATATCTTCATAACACCTACGTAGGGAGACAGTAACTTGGTGGTAACATATCTTCATAACACCTACGTAGGGAGACAGTAACTTGGTGGTAACATATCTTCATAACACATACGTAGGGAGACAGTAACTCGGTGCTAACATATCTTCATAACACCTACGTAGGGAGACAGTAACTTGGTGGTAACATATCTTCATAACACCTACGTAGGGAGACAGTAACTCGGTGCTAACATATCTTCATAACACCTACGTAGGGAGACAGTAACTCGGTGCTAACATATCTTCATAACACCTACGTAGGGAGACAGTAACTCGGTGCTAACATATCTTCATAACACCTACGTAGGGAGACAGTAACTCGGTGCTAACATATCTTCATAACACCTACGTAGGGAGACAGTAACTCGGTGCTAACATATCTTCATAACACCTACGTAGGGAGACAGTAACTCGGTGCTAACATATCTTCATAACACCTACGTAGGGAGACAGTAACTCGGTGCTAACATATCTTCATAACACCTACGTAGGGAGACAGTAACTCGGCGGTAACATCTACATAATACCTACGTAGGGAGACAGTAACTCGGCGGTAACATATCTTCATAACACCTACGTAGGGAGACAGTAACTCGGTGCTAACATATCTTCATAACACCTACGTAGGGAGACAGTAACTCGGTGCTAACATATCTTCATAACACCTACGTAGGGAGACAGTAACTCGGCGGTAACATCAACATAACACCTACGTAGGGAGACAGTAACTCGGCGGTAACATCTACATAACACCTACGTAGGGAGACAGTAACTCGGCGGTAACATATCTTCATAACACCTACGTAGGGAGACAGTAACTCGGCGGTAACATATCTTCATAACACCTACGTAGGGAGACACTAACTCGGTGCTAACATATCTTCATAACACCTGCGTAGGGAGACAGTAACTCGGTGCTAACATATCTTCATAACACCTACGTAGGGAGACAGTAACTCGGTGCTAACATATCTTCATAACACCTACGTAGGGAGACAGTAACTTGGTGGTAACATATCTTCATAACACCTACGTAGGGAGACAGTAACTCGGCGGTAACATCTACATAATACCTACGTAGGGAGACAGTAACTCGGTGCTAACATATCTTCATAACACCTACGTAGGAAGACAGTAACTCGGTGCTAACGTATCTTCATAACACCTACGTAGGGAGACAGTAACTCGGCGGTAACATATCTTCATAACACCTACGTAGGGAGACAGTAACTCGGCGGTAACATATCTTCATAACACCTACGTAGGGAGACAGTAACTCGGCGGTAACATATCATACATACGTACAGTCTAACGTAGGGAGACAGTAACTCGGCGGTAACATCAACATAACATCTACGTAGGGAGACAGTAACTCGGCGGTAACATCTACATAACACCTACGTAGGGAGACAGTAACTCGGCGGTAACATCAACATAACACCTACGTAGGGAGACAGTAACTCGGCGGTAACATCTACATAACACCTACGTAGGGAGACAGTAACTCGGCGGTAACATCTACATAACACCTACGTAGGGAGACAGTAACTGGCGGTAACATCTACATAACACCTACGTAGGGAGACAGTAACTGGCGGTAACATCTACATAACACCTACGTAGGGAGACAGTAACTGGCGGTAACATCTACATAACACCTACGTAGGGAGACAGTAACTCGGCGGTAACATCTACATAACACCTACGTAGGGAGACAGTAACTCGGCGGTAACATCAACATAACACCTACGTAGGGAGACAGTAACTGGCGGTAACATCTACATAACACCTACGTAGGGAGACAGTAACTGGCGGTAACATCAACATAACACCTACGTAGGGAGACAGTAACTGGCGGTAACATCAACATAACACCTACGTAGGGAGACAGTAACTGGCGGTAACATCAACATAACACCTACGTAGGGAGACAGTAACTGGCGGTAACATATCTACCTCGTAATAATCTTACAAAATCGTGACTTGGTACAAAATATCGTAATATTACTTTAGCTTGCAACCGCAATGTTGCACCATGCAACAACGTATTGCAGACATGTAGACAAAAGCGCAAGTTGCAGAGCAAGCTTTTGCTGGGACAGCTCTATGCTCTGTGTAGAGCTTGGTCAATGCACGTTAGAAATGTGTATATACAGAGAGAGGAACGCTCGCCCAATGTCAAATGCTGTACAACTCGGCGTCCAGTCTTAACATCAAGGTCACTCTGAAGGAACAGTGAAAGTTCTTGATACATAACGTCGTAACTCTGAGTCAGAACCTGAGGATTTGACCTCTGATATACCTGTGTACGGATTCCAGTTTTTTCTTCTGCACCTCACAGCCGGTCTGTCTCTCTCTTCACTGCCTCTTCCACAATTCGAAGATTATCACTGCAACTTTCACTGTTGAATTAACTTTACTAAAATCATTGTAAACATTACGAAATTACTACATTTCGTTAATGTTAAAAAAAGAATATATAAATTGAGGTTGACCTAAGACAGGCTGGGTTACATTAACATATATGTGTGTGTGTGTGTGTGTGTGTGTGTGTGTGTGTGTTGCCGAATATGTAAAACTGGTCAATTAGCAAGAACTGGTTTAAAATTAAGTCCTTTCTAAAATTTTCTCTTGTACGTTTAAAGATATATTTTTTTCATTTATGTTAATATAAAAATTAATAATTTTGTACCAAAAGAACCTTAGAAAACATACCTGACTTTATTATAACAAGCGCAATTTAATTTAGCCTAATCCAACTAAATATATTTTAGATATGTTTACAATAATTTAATAATATACAAACAATAAAATATTTTTTTGTTAGGTTCAGAATATTTTTTGCGAAATTATTGCATACATAAATTTTCGCTTGCCTTATTCGGCAAGAAGAGCGTTGCTATTTAAGCCAAAAATAGCAAGTTTTACCTATTAGGCACGACATATATATGCTTAACAATTCGCAAACGGGCGAACTTCTAAAAAATATTATCTCTCAGTCCACAGCAGAATTCGAACCTACACACTTTGTATCAAAGTACTGTGTACCGTGATGCAGAGTGTGCAGGCTCGAATCCTGCTGTGCAATCATGCAAAGCTCGATGCAAAAGACTGAGTTCGCTGCATGAAGATTTTGTCCGTTATTAGTGACGAGTGTTTAGTGGACTCTCATAGAACGACCAATCTACTGCATCGTGAATTCGATACAACGGATTTTAGTTGAAACGGACACCTTCTTCCCCTATTATCACCAGTTACGACGGGCTAGCAGCAGGTAAAACACACTATCACCATCTAGAACACGCTAGCACCAGCTAAAACATACTAGCACCGTGCTCACGGTAAATGAGAGCATGAGCAAGGTGCTATCGGTGGGCCGGGAAAGCCAAGGTCACTGGGAGACGTGAAGGAAGACATCGTCCCGTTGTGTCAACACAGTCATTCCTTCACACCCCCGGCCTGACCTTCCTCCCAACACTCTTAATTAAACACAAACTTCAGCTTTCTGTGGAGGTCCACATCAGTGGCTTTCCCCGTGAGAACATATTACGCCTTTTAATATAAAGAACTTGACATATTAGTCCTGTCAACTTTACAATCTTATTGTAAGGAACTTCACAGTCTTATTGACGAGTTCCGAGAGTTTTTCTACTTCCAGAGGACGGTCTGGTGATTGCTTAGTCAACCAGGCTGTTGATACTGATGGCCCGCTGGCCCCATCACAGCCTGGTTGATCTGGCACGTGGTGAAGATATTTGTCTAGTTTCCTCTCGAAGACTTCTACACTTGTCCCAGAAGTGTTTCTGTTATCTTCTGGTAAGATGTTGAATAGTCTGGGGCCACGGATGTTGATACCGTGTTCCCTTAATGTGCCCACGGCGCCCCTGCTTTTCACTGGGTTTATTTTGCACTCCCTCCCATATCTCTCACTCCAGCAAGTTGTTATGACAGTGTGCAGATTTCCTGAAGAGGATCCCAGAAGGGGATCGAAATATACATATCAATCTGCTGAGCGTCTGTCTCCATGTGGGTTATTACTGAGCAGTGACGAATATTCATTACACGTTTTATATATATATATATATATATATATATATATATATATATATATATATATATATATATATATATATATATATATATATATATATATATATATATAATCTCATACACCCACACACAATGTGATAAGAGAAAACAGAGTAGTCAAGATTACACTTAATATCCTCAAAATCAATTCTTCACAACAGGTGATGTCTTCGGGGGATGAAACTCATTATACACGCCAGGAAAACTTACAATGGTCACTTGCCAGCACTTGTGGTACACTTACCAAAAAAAAAAAAAAAAAAAGTTCAGAAAACGTCACAGCTTGAAGAATGTTCAATTGTTCACTATCATAGTGACGTGGGCAGCTAGAGATCATTCACTCACTCATTCTCTCTCTCTAAAACAGATATTCGGTGAAAACAGCGACAACTGAATAAAGGTCAAGAGACTGGGCCAGGAGCTGCATATCAATCATAATACTGTTCGCATACTTCAAACACCACTCATACATCCAGTACCACTCGTATACATCCAGTACTACTCGTATACATCCAGTACTACTCGTATACATCCAGTACTACTCGTATACATCCAGCACCACTCGTATACATCCAGTACCACTCGTATACATCCAGCACCACTCGTATACATCCAGTACCACTCGTATACATCCAGTACTACTCGTATACATCCAGCACCACTCGTATACATCCAGCACCACTCGTATACATCCAGCACCACTCGTATACATCCAGCACCACTCATATACATCCAGCACCACTCGCATACCTCCAGCACCACTCGTATACTTCCAGCACCACTCGTATACATCCCGCACCACTCGTATACCTCCAGCACCACTCGTATACATCCAGCACTACTCGTATACACCCAGTACCACTCGTATACATCCAGCATTACTCGTATACATCCAGCACCACACGTATACATCCAGCACCACTCATATACATCCAGCACCACTCGTATACATCCAGCATCACTTATATACATTTAGCACCACTCATATACATCCAGCGCCATTCATTTACATCCAGCACCACTCGTATACATCCAGTACTACTCGTATACATCCAGCACCACTCGTATACATCCAGTACTACTCGTATACATCCAGCACCACTCGTATACATCCAGCACCACTCGTATACATCCAGCACCACTCGTATACATCCAGTACCACTCGTATACATCCAGCACCACTCGTATACATCCAGTACTACTCGTATACATCCAGTACTACTCGTATACATCCAGTACTACTCGTATACATCCAGTACTACTCGTATACATCCAGCACCACTCGTATACATCCAGTACTACTCGTATACATCCAGTACTACTCGTATACATCCAGTACTACTCGTATACATCCAGCACCACTCGTATACATCCAGTACTACTCGTATACATCCAGTACTACTCGTATACATCCAGTACTACTCGTATACATCCAGTACTACTCGTATACATCCAGCACCACTCGTATACATCCAGTACTACTCGTATACATCCAGCACTACTCGTATACATCCAGTACTACTCGTATACATCCAGCCCCACTCGTATACATCCAGCACCATTCGTATACATCCAGCACCACTCGTATACATCCAACACTACTCGTATACATCCAGCACCACTCGTATACATCCAGCACTACTCGTATACCTCCAGCACCACTCCTATACCTCCAGCACCACTCGTATACATCCAGCACTACTCGTATACATCCAGCACTACTCGTATACCTCCAGCACTACTCGTATACCTCCAGCACCACTCGTATACATCCAGCACCACTCGTATACATCCAGCACCACTCGTATACCTCCAGCACCACTCGTATACATCCAGCACCACTCATATACATCCAGGACCACTCGCATACCTCCAGCACTACTCGTATACCTCCAGCACCACTCGTATACTTCCAGCACCACTCGTATACATCCCGCACCACTCGTATACCTCCAGCACCACTCATATACATCCAGCATCACTCATATACATCCAGCGCCATTCATTTACATCCAGCACCACTCATATGCATTCAGCACCACTCATATACGTCCAGCACCACTCATATACATCCAGCATCACTCATATACATCCAACACCACTCATATACATCCAGTGCCACTCATTTACATCCAGCACCACTCATATGCATTCAGCACCACTCATATACATCCAGCACCACTCATATACATCCAGCACCACTCATATACGTCCAGCACCACTCATATGCATTCAGCACCACTCATATACGTCCAGCACCACTCATATACATCCAGCACCACTCATATACATCCAGCACCACTCATATACATCCAGCATCACTCGTATACATCCAGCACTACTCTTATACATCCAGTGCCACTCTTATACATCCAGCGTCACTCTTATACATCCAGTGCCACTCTTATACATCCAGTGCCACTCTTATACATCCAGTGCCACTCTTATACATCCAGTGCCACTCTTATACATCCAGTGCCACTCTTATACATCCAGTGCCACTCTTATACATCCAGTGCCACTCTTATACATCCAGTGCCACTCTTATACATCCAGTGCCACTCTTATACATCCAGTGCCACTCTTATACATCCAGTGCCACTCTTATACATCCAGTGCCACTCTTATACATCCAGTGCCACTCTTATACATCCAGTGCCACTCTTATACATCCAGTGCCACTCTTATACATCCAGTGCCACTCTTATACATCCAGTGCACTCTTATACATCAGTGCCACTCTTATACATCCAGTGCCACTCTTATACATCCAGTGCCACTCTTATACATCCAGTGCCACTCTTATACATCCAGTGCCACTCTTATACATCCAGTGCCACTCGTATACATCCAGCACCACTCATATACATCCAGGACCACTCGCATACCTCCAGCACTACTCGTATACCTCCAGCACCACTCGTATACTTCCAGCACCACTCGTATACATCCCGCACCACTCGTATACCTCCAGCACCACTCGTATACATCCAGCATTACTCGTATACATCCAGCACCACTCGTATACCTCCAGCACCACTCGTATACATCCAGCACCACTCATATACATCCAGGACCACTCGCATACCTCCAGCACTACTCGTATACCTCCAGCACCACTCGTATACTTCCAGCACCACTCGTATACATCCCGCACCACTCGTATACCTCCAGCACCACTCGTATACATCCAGCATTACTCGTATACATCCAGCACCACTCGTATACATCCAGCACCACTCATATACATCCAGCATCACTCATATACATCCAGCATCACTCATATACATCCAGTGCCACTCATTTACATCCAGCACCACTCATATACATTAAACACCACTCATACATCCAGCATCAATCGTATACATCCAGTGCCACTCTTATACATCCAGTGTCACTCTTATACATCCAGTGTCACTCTTATACATCCAGTGCCACTCTTATACATCCAGTGCCACTCTTATACATCCAGTGCCACTCTTATACATCCAGTGCCACTCTTATACATCCAGTGCCACTCTTATACATCCAGTGTCACTCTTATACATCCAGTGCCACTCTTATACATCCAGTGCCACTCTTATACATCCAGTGCCACTCTTATACATCCAGTGTCACTCTTATACATCCAGTGTCACTCTTATACATCCAGTGCCACTCTTATACATCCAGTGCCACTCTTATACATCCAGTGCCACTCTTATACATCCAGTGTCACTCTTATACATCCAGTGCCACTCTTATACATCCAGTGCCACACTTATACATCCAGTGCCACTCTTATACATCCAGTGTCACTCTTATACATCCAGTGCCACTCTTATACATCCAGTGTCACTCTTATACATCCAGTGCCACTCTTATACATCCAGTGCCACTCTTATACATCCAGTGCCACTCTTATACATCCAGTGCCACTCTTATACATCCAGTGCCACTCTTATACATCCAGTGTCACTCTTATACATCCAGTGCCACTCTTATACATCCAGTGCTCTTATACATCCAGTGTCACTCTTATACATCCAGTGCCACTCTTATACATCCAGTGCCACTCTTATACATCCAGTGCCACTCTTATACATCCAGTGCCACACTTATACATCCAGTGCCACTCTTATACATCCAGTGCCACTCTTATACATCCAGTGCCACTCTTATACATCCAGTGCCACTCTTATACATCCAGTGCCACTCTTATACATCCAGTGCCACTCTTATACATCCAGTGCCACTCTTATACATCCAGTGTCACTCTTATACATCCAGTGCCACTCTTATACATCCAGTGCCACTCTTATACATCCAGTGCCACTCTTATACATCCAGTGCCACTCTTATACATCCAGTGCCACTCTTATACATCCAGTGCCACTCTTATACATCCAGTGCAACTCTTATCCAGTGCCACTCTTATACATCCAGTGCCACTCTTATACATCCAGTGCCACTCTTATACATCCAGTGCCACTCTTATACATCCAGTGCAACTCTTATCCAGTGTCACTCTTATACATCCAGTGCCACTCTTATACATCCAGTGCCACTCTTATACATCCAGTGCCACTCTTATACATCCAGTGCAACTCTTATACATCCAGTGCAACTCTTATCCAGTGTCACTCTTATACATCCAGTGCCACTCTTATACATCCAGTGCCACTCTTATACATCCAGTGCTACTCTTATACATCTAGTGTCACTCTTATACATCAAACTCCACTCATATACATCAAACGCCACTCATATACATCAAACGCCACTCAATATATATCCAGTACCACTTTTATATACCCAGTCCCACCTATGTACACACACTCAGAAGTGCACACAACACTATGTAAGTACCAGCATTATCATGTAAGGGCAGGTAACACTGACGTACACAAAACACCAGTTATGTATACACAATCCTTGTGAACGGTGGAGGTTTGTGTGTGCGAGTACTAGCGTGTAAGTGCAAGAGAGAGAGACGGAGAGAGAGAGAGACAGAGAGAGAAAGAGACAGTGAGTGGCACTAGAGTCTTGCACTAACACTCCTTGCACTCTTGCACTATTTACACAACTTTAGCCAACACTTTGCACCTGAATTAACACTAAATCTTCTCTTGGGGAGAAAATAAAATAAATCGCCCCACCAAACACATTTTCCCACCGAATAAATTGTGGAAGAGACAAGATATAACGTTCACTTACCTGGCAGGTAGTTCACTTGACAGGCAGGTCACCTGGCATGTAGTTCACTTGACAGGTAGGTCACCTGGCTAGTAGTTCACTTGATAGGTAGGTCACCTGGCTAGTAGTTCACTTGACAGGTAGGTCACCTGGCTAGTAGTTCACTTGATAGGTAGGTCACCTGGCTGGTAGTTCACTTGAAAAGTAGTTCACCTGACAGGTAGGCCACTTGGCAGGTAGTTCATCTGACAGGTAGGTCACCTGGCAGGTAGCTCACTTGACAGGTAGGTCACCTGGCTAGTAGTTCACTTGACAGGTAGGTCACCTGACTGTTTAAGTCACTCAACAGGTAGGTCACATGACTGACAGGTCATTTGAGTGGTAGGTAACATGACAGGTAGGTCATTTGACAGGTCACTTGACAGGTAGGTTACCTGACAGGTAGGCTCCTCACCTGACAGGAAGTTCCTTCAGCTGACAGGAAGTTCCTTCACCTGACAGTCAGTTCCTTCACCTGACAGGAAGTTCCTTCACCTGACAGGAAGTTTCTTCACCTGACAGGAAGTTCCTTCACCTGACAGGAAGTTCCTTCACCTGACAGGAAGTTCCTTCACCTGACAGGAAGTTCCTTCACCTGACAGGAAGTTCCTTCACCTGACAGTCAGTTCCTTCACCTGACAGTCAGTTCCTTCACCTGACAGGTAGTTCCTTCACCTGACAGTCAGTTCCTTCACCTGACAGTCAGTTCCTTCACCTGACAGGCAGTTCCTTCACCTGACAGGTAGTTCCTTCACCTGACAGGTAGTTTCTTCAACTAACCAACTTAGTTACTTTCCTAACGTGACAGGAGTGCAAGAAGTACAGTGACTTGTTTCAGGTAGACAACTAGAGGTACCGTCCTCAGGTCAGTGAACTGTCTCACCTGTAATTGTTTAAGACAATCAATCGTAATAATCTATTGTTACTTGTTTCACTTAAGTGAATAGTGAGCTGAAAGTTTCTCCAGACTGAGTGACTGACCACCTCAACACTACTACTCCAAGAAGGAGGGACTGAGTGACTGACCACCTCAACACTACTACTCCAAGAAGGAGGGACTGAGTGACTGGCCACCTCAACACTACTACTCCAAGAAGGAGGGACTGAGTGACTGACCACCTCAACACTACTACTCAAAGAAGGAGGGACTGAGTGACTGGCCACCTCAACACTACTACTCCAAGAAGGAGGGACTGAGTAACTGACCACCTCAACACTACTACTCCAAGAAGGAGGGACTGAGTGACTGACCACCTCAACACTACTACTCCAAGAAGGAGGGACTGAGTGACTGACCACCTCAACACTACTACTCCAAGAAGGAGGGACTGAGTGACTGGCCACCTCAACACTACTACTCCAAGAAGGAGGGACTGAGTGACTGGCCACCTCAACACTACTACTCCAAGAAGGAGGGACTGAGTGACTGGCCACCTCAACACTACTACTCCAAGAAGGAGGGACTGAGTGACTGACCACCTCAACACTACTACTCCAAGAAGGAGGGACTGAGTGACTGACCACCTCAACACTACTACTCCAAGAAGGAGGGACTGAGTGACTGACCACCTCAACACTACTACTCCAAGAAGGAGGGACTGAGTGACTGACCACCTCAACACTACTACTCCAAGAAGGAGAGACTGAGTGACTGACCACCTCAACACTACTACTCCAAGAAGGAGGGACTGAGTGACTGACCACCTCAACACTACTACTCCAAGAAGGAGGGACTGAGTGACTGACCACCTCAACACTACTACTCCAAGAAGGAGGGACTGAGTGACTGGCCACCTCAACACTACTACTCCAAGAAGGAGGGACTGAGTGACTGACCACCTCAACACTACTACTCCAAGAAGGAGGGACTGAGTGACTGACCACCTCAACACTACTAGTACTACTCTAAAGTGGACCGACTGACCACATACATCATCTTTACCTCTCCATCGCTTCTCAGACGTCTAACTAGGGTAAATATCTACACTCACCTCCCGTCATGCATCTCCCCGCCCCCTAGATCGAACCTGGACCCTCTGGTTGTGGACCAACGACCCACCTTGTGTGATTAATGCTTAACAAACGCTTAACGACCGTTCGTACCGAACTACATCATTATGTTAGCTCACGAATCACAAGTGACGGATAACTGACAGGAAATTTCTGAAATATTAGTGATACTGAACACATACAAAAGAATTTAGAGTATTTCCTGTTTTTTCCTGACTGGCTATCTGTGATGACTAAATTATATATATACAGTCGATTTAAGTTGGTAAATACATTTTAAGATTATACAAGATGTGGGAGAACTCTATACAAGGTGTGGGAACACACTACGTGTGGGATTACGCTATACAAGGTGTGGGAGAGCATAGTGGATGCCGTTATGGGGAGGAGTTGGGCTAGGTCACTATGACGTCACAGTGTCAACAAGGATGTTAATGTAAGCAGTCAGCTGATCCACGACACCAGAGGTGACTGACAAATTCCTTTGTGTGTGTGTGTGTGTGTGTGTGTGTGTGTGTGTGTGTGTATATATATATATATATATATATATATATATATATATATATATATATATATTTATATATATTGTAACCACGAACGAATGGTATTAATCACTAACAACACTGCCACTAGCCGAGAATTCTCGGCTAGTGGCAGTGCTGTTGTTGTATATATATATATATATATATATATATATATATATATATATATATATATATATATATATATATAGAGAGAGAGAGAGAGAGAGAGAGAGAGAGAGAGAGAGAGAGAGTGAGAGAGCTATGGGTGAGGTGTGTGTCCATGATAATCATCAGAGACTCATCTCAAAGTGATGATGAGTCCTGTTGAAGGAGAAGGTCCAAACACCCTCGTCCTGTTGAACCTTGTAAAACTTGTTGCCAGTCTGTAGCACCCACCGGGCCAGCCACTTCCCCAAGGAAGTAGCTACTCTATGTGGCCCTGGAGGTCACTGCCTTTTCTTCTCGCGAGACACCGCCATGACCCGGGACACCAACATGGTCCATTCTATCATGCCACACTTCACACACACACACACACACACACACACACACACACACACACACACACACACACACACACACACACACACTTAACATCTTGTAAACTGCGCTACACGTGTCTCTGCACATGTGTACATAACTGGTACCACACATGAATTAAACACAATTCGTTCAATTATCACACCTGTATCACCTGTGACGATGCTAAACACTGCCGTTATTATACTGCACCATGCCTGCAGTTTTAAACAAGGAGCGTATGCTCAATAATAACCCACGTGGAGACACCAACACAAGACATCAATTGATCTGTATATATTTCGACCCAATTCTGGGATCCTCTTCCTCAGCTGAAGAGGATCCCAGAAGGGGGTCGAAAAACACAGATCAATCAACCTTCCGAGTTTCTGTCTCCTTGTGGGTTATTACCGAGCACTGACAAGTGTTTATTACTCAGTGCTCAGTAATAACCCACAAGGAACGTATGGTTTACAACGTATGGTTTGCTACATATAGTTAACAACGTATGGTATACAACGTATGGTTTACAACGTATGGTTTACAACGTATGGTTAACAATGTATAGTTAACAACGTATGGTTTACAACGCATGGTTTGCTACATATAGTTAACAACGTATGGTATACAACGTATGGTTTACAACGTATGGTTTACAACGTATGGTTAACAATGTATAGTTAACAACGTATGGTTTACAACGCATGGTTTGCTACATATAGTTAACAACGTATGGTTTACAACGTATGGTTTACAACGTATGGTTAACAATGTATAGTTAACAACGTATGGTTTACAACGTATGGTTAACAACGTATGGTTTACAACGTATGGTTTACAACGTATGGTTAACAATGTATAGTTAACAACGTATGGTTTACAACGTATGGTATACAACGTATGGTTTGCAACGTATGGTTAACAACGTATGGTTAACAACGTATGGTTTACAACGTATGGTTAACAACGTATGGTTAACAACGTATGGTTAACAACGTATGGTTAACAACGTATGGTTTACAACGTATAGTTTACAACGTATGGTTAACAACGTATGGTTAACAACGTATGGTTAACAACGTATGGTTTACAACGTATGGTTAACAACGTATGGTTAACAACGTATGGTTTACAACGTATGGTTAACAACGTATGGTTAACAACGTATGGTTAACAACGTATGGTTAACAACGTATGGTTAACAACGTATGGTTAACAACGTATGGTTTACAACGTATGGTTAACAACGTATGGTTAACAACGTATGGTTAACAACGTATGGTTAACAACGTATGGTTAACAACGTATGGTTAACGTATGGTTTACAACGTATGGTTAACAGCGTATGGTTAACAACGTATGGTTTACAACGTATGGTTAACAACGTATGGTTAACAACGTATGGTTAACGTATGGTTAACAACGTATGGTTAACAACGCATGGTTTACAACGTATGGTTAACAACGTATGGTTTACAACGTATGGTTTACAACGTATGGTTAACAACATATGGTTTACAACGTATGGTTTACAACGTATGGTTAACAACGTATGGTTTACAACGTATGGTTTACAACGTATGGTTAACAACGTATGGTTTACAACGTATGGTTTACAACGTATGGTTAACAACGTATGGTTTACAACGTATGGTTTACAACGTATGGTTAACAACGTATGGTTTACAACGTATGGTTTACAACGTATGGTTTACAACGTATGGTTAACAACGTATGGTTAACAACGTATGGTTAACAACGTATGGTTAACAATGACTCGACACAGTCGTCAGCAGACATGACAACGAGTCGACAGCAGACACGACAACGAGTCGACACAGTCGTCAGCAGACACGACAACGAGTCGACACAGTCGACAGCAGACACGACAACGAGTCGACACAGTCGTCAGCAGACACGACAACGAGTCGACACAGTCGACAGCAGACACGACAACGAGTCGACACAGTCGTCAGCAGACACGACAACGAGTCGACACAGTCGACAGCAGACACGACAACGAGTCGACACAGTCGTCAGCAGACACGACAACGAGTCGACACAGTCGACAGCAGACACGACAACGAGTCGACACAGTCGTCAGCAGACATGACAATGAGTAGACAGAGTCAACCTTCGACAGAGTAAGGCGCGTATGACGAACTATTTTGTCACTTTTACGTCTTGCTTCAAGCTTCCTAATAACGGTCCAGCACTCTAGTGCTGCCAGGCTTTACTAACACACACACACACACACACACACACACACACACACACACACACACACACACACACACACACACACACACACACCTGGTCAAACACGTCAAGAAATTAGAGAAAGTGCAAAGGTTTGCAGCAAGACTAGTCCCGGAGCTGAGGGGTTTGCCCTACGAGGAGAGGTTAAAGGAACTCTACCTGACGACACTGGAGGACAGGAGGGATAGGGGAGACATGATAACAACATATAAAATACTGAGAGGATGCTTCAGAGATGTGACACAGCAACAAGGGATAACAACTGGAAGTCGAAAACTCAGATGAGTCACAGGGATGTTAGGAAGCATTTCTTCAGTAACAGAGTTGTCAGGAAGTACAACACATTGTCAGGAAGTACAACAATCTGGAAAGTGATGTATTGGAGGCAGGATCTATATATAGCTTTAAGAAAAGGTATGACAAATCTCATGGAGAAGGGAGGGAGTGGACCTAGTAATGACCAATGAAGAGGCGAGGCCAGGAGCAACCACAATTAGGTGAGTAGGCGAGTATACGCAGGTATGTCAACGATAGGGGAGGAGGAGGAACGCGAGAATACAACCATCACTAAGTGTACAGGAGAAGGAGGAACGCGAGAATACAGCCATCATTAAGTGTACAGGAGGAGGAGGAACGCGAGAATACAGCCATCACTAAATGTACAGGAGGAGGAGGAACGTGAGAATACAGCCATCACTAAGTGTACAGGAGGAGGAGGAGGAGGAGTTAGAGATGTTATATTGTCAGAGAAACTGGCAATACTCCCGGGAGAAACAACATTCAATCATTAATGTTGGTAGAATTACCGACAATATGTAAATTAAAAGGACACAAGTGCAAATAATGTTACATTTTATTGTGGCAACGTTTCGCTCTCCAGGAGCTTTATCAAGCAGTTACAAACAGTACATGGACACAGAGGGTATATATAGGCTCAGAGTGAGGTGTAATACTAGTAGTAGTAGTAGTAATATAAGTAGTAGTAGTAATATAAGTTGTAGTAGTAATATAAGTAGTAGTAGTAATATAAGTAGTAGTAGTAATATAAGTTGTAGTAGTAATATAAGTTGTAGTAGTAATGTAAGTTGTAGTAGTAATATAAGTTGTAGTAGTAATATAAGTTGTAGTAGTAATATAAGTAGTAGTAGTAATATAAGTTGTAGTAGTAATATAAGTAGTAGCAGTAATATAAGTTGTAGTAGTAATATAAGTAGTAGTAGTAATATAAGTAGTAGTAGTAATATAAGTTGTAGTAGTAATATAAGTAGTAGCAGTAATATAAGTTGTAGTAGTAATATAAGTAGTAGCAGTAATATAAGTAGTAGTAGTAATATAAGTTGTAGTAGTAATATAAGTAGTAGCAGTAATATAAGTTGTAGTAGTAATATAAGTAGTAGTAGTAATATAAGTAGTAGTAGTAATATAAGTTGTAGTAGTAATATAAGTAGTAGTAGTAATATAAGTAGTAGTAGTAATATAAGTTGTAGTAGTAATATAAGTAGTAGTAGTAATATAAGTAGTAGTAGTAATATAAGTTGTAGTAGTAATATAAGTTGTAGTAGTAATATAAGTAGTAGTAGTAATATAAGTTGTAGTAGTAATATAAGTAGTAGTAGTAATATAAGTTGTAGTAGTAATATAAGTTGTAGTAGTAATATAAGTTGTAGTAGTAATATAAGTTGTAGTAGTAATATAAGTAAAAGTAGTAATATAAGTTGTAGTAGTAATATAAGTTGTAGTAGTAATATAAGTTGTAGTAGTAATATAAGTTGTAGTAGTAATATAAGTTGTAGTAGTAATATAAGTTGTAGTAGTAATATAAGTTGTAGTAGTAATATAAGTTGTAGTAGTAATATAAGTAAAAGTAGTAATATAAGTTGTAGTAGTAATATAAGTAGTAGTTTACCTGGAGTTTACCTGGAGAGAGTTCCGGGGGTCAACGCCCCCGCGGCCCGGTCTGAGACCAGGCCTCCTGGTGGATCAGAGCCTGATCAACCAGGCTGTTGCTGCTGGCTGCACGCAAACCAACATATGAGCTACAGCCCGGCTGATCAGGAACTGACTTTAGGTGCTTGTCCAGTGCCAGCTTGAAGACTGCCAGGGGTCTGTTGGTAATCCCCCTTATGTGTGCTGGGAGGCAGTTGAACAGTCTCGGGCCCCTGACACTTATTGTATGGTCTCTTAACGTGCTAGTGACACCCCTGCTTTTCATTGGGGGGATGGTGCATCGTCTGCCAAGTCTTTTGCTTTCGTAGTG
This sequence comes from Cherax quadricarinatus, assembly GCF_038502225.1. Lineage (NCBI taxonomy): Eukaryota > Metazoa > Arthropoda > Malacostraca > Decapoda > Parastacidae > Cherax > Cherax quadricarinatus. The sequence goes on from NC_091367.1 coordinate 7,652,692, forward strand.
AGTGATTTTCGTGTGCAAGTTCGGTACTAGTCCCTCTAGGATTTTCCAGGTGTATATAATCATGTATCTCTCCCTCCTGCGTTCCAGGGAATACAGGTTTAGGAACCTCAAGCGCTCCCAATAATTGAGGTGTTTTATCTCCGTTATGCGCGCCGTGAAAGTTCTCTGTACATTTTCTAGGTCGGCAATTTCACCTGCCTTGAAAGGTGCTGTTAGTGTGCAGCAATATTCCAGCCTAGATAGAACAAGTGACCTGAAGAGTGTCATCATGGGCTTGGCCTCCCTAGTTTTGAAGGTTCTCATTATCCATCCTGTCATTTTTCTAGCAGATGCGATTGATACACTGTTATGGTCCTTGAAGGTGAGATCCTCCGACATGATCACTCCCAGGTCTTTGACGTTGGTGTTTCGCTCTATTTTGTGGCCAGAATTTGTTTTGTACTCTGATGAAGATTTAATTTCCTCATGTTTACCATATCTGAGTAATTGAAATTTCTCATCGTTGAACTTCATATTGTTTTCTGCAGCCCACTGAAAGATTTGGTTGATGTCTGCCTGGAGCTTTGCAGTGTCTGCAATGGAAGACACTGTCATGCAGATTCGGGTGTCATCTGCAAAGGAAGACACGGTGCTGTGGCTGACATCCTTGTCTATGTCGGATATAAGGATGAGGAACAAGATGGGAGCGAGTACTGTGCCTTGTGGAACAGAGCTTTTCACCGTAGCTGCCTCGGACTTTACTCTGTTGACGACTACTCTCTGTGTTCTGTTAGTGAGGAAATTATAGATCCATCGACCGACTTTTCCTGTTATTCCTTTAGCACGCATTTTGTGCGCTATTACGCCATGGTCACACTTGTCGAAGGCTTTTGCAAAGTCTGTATATATTACATCTGCATTCTTTTTGTCTTCTAGTGCATTTAGGACCTTGTCGTAGTGGTCCAATAGTTGAGACAGACAGGAGCGACCTGTTCTAAACCCATGTTGCCCTGGGTTGTGTAACTGATGGGTTTCTAGATGCGTGGTGATCTTGCTTCTTAGGACCCTTTCAAAGATTTTTATGATATGGGATGTTAGTGCTATTGGTCTGTAGTTCTTTGCTGTTGCTTTACTGCCCCCTTTGTGGAGTGGGGCTATGTCTGTTGTTTTTAGTAACTGTGGGACGACCCCCGTGTCCATGCTCCCTCTCCATAGGATGGAAAAGGCTCGTGATAGGGGCTTCTTGCAGTTCTTGATGAACACAGAGTTCCATGAGTCTGGCCCTGGGGCAGAGTGCATGGGCATGTCATTTATCGCCTGTTCGAAGTCATTTGGCGTCAGGATAACATCGGATAGGCTTGTGTTAATCAAATTTTGTGGCTCTCTCATAAAAAATTCATTTTGATCTTCGACTCTCAGTCTGGTTAGCGGCTTGCTAAAAACTGAGTCATATTGGGACTTGAGTAGCTCACTCATTTCCTTGCTGTCATCTGTGTAGGACCCATCTTGTTTAAGTAGGGGCCCAATACTGGACGTTGTTCTCGATTTTGATTTGGCATAGGAGAAGAAATACTTGGGGTTTCTTTCGATTTCATTTATGGCTTTTAGTTCTTCCCGCGATTCCTGACTCCTAAAGGATTCTTTTAGCTTAAGTTCGATGCTTGCTATTTCTCTGACCAATGTCTCCCTACGCATTTCAGATATATTGACCTCTTTTAGCCGCTCTGTTATTCTTTTCCGTCGCCTGTAAAGGGAGCGCCTGTCTCTTTCTGTTTTACATCTACTCCTCCTTTTTCTTAGAGGAATAAGCCTTGTGCATACATCGAGTGCCACCGAGTTAATCTGTTCTAGGCATAAGTTGGGGTCTGTGTTGCTTAGTATATCTTCCCAGCTTATATCGGTTAGGACTTGGTTTACTTGGTCCCACTTTATGTTTTTGTTATTGAAGTTGAAATTGGTGAATGCTCCCTCGTGACTAATCTCATTATGTCGGTCTGGGGCTCCGCGCATACATGACTGAACCTCAATTATGTTGTGATCTGAGTATATTGTTTTTGATATGGTGATATTTCTTATCAGATCATCATTGTTAGTGAAGATGAGGTCTAGTGTATTCTCCAGTCTAGTAGGCTCTATTATTTGCTGGTTTAAATTGAATTTTGTGCAGAGATTTAAAAGCTCGCGTGAGTGTGAGTTTTCATCAGAGCTGCCTCCTGGTGTTATTACTGCAACAATATTATTTGCTATATTCCTCCATTTTAGGTGCCTTAAGTTGAAATCCCCCAGGAGCAAGATGTTGGGTGCAGGAGCTGGAAGGTTTTCCAGACAGTGGTCAATTTTTAACAGCTGTTCCTGGAATTGCTGGGATGTTGCATCCGGAGGCTTGTAAACTATCACAGTGACTAGGTTTTGGTTCTCGACCTTTACTGCTAAAACTTCCACTACATCATTTGAGGCATTTAGCAGTTCTGTGCAAACAAGTGACTCTGCAATGTACAGGCCAACCCCCCCCTTTTGCCTGTTCACTCTGTCACATCTGTATAGGTTGTTACCTGGGATCCATATTTCGTTGTCCAAGTGATCCTTTATGTGGGTCTCAGTGAAAGCCGCGAACATTGCCTTTGCCTCTGCAAGCAGTCCACGGATGAAAGGTATTTTGTTGTTTGTTGCTGGCTTTAGACCCTGTATATTTGCAAAGAAGAATGTTATCGGACTGGTGGTATTGTTGGTACTGGGGGGGGATTTTTTTTCCGGCATTAGTATCTGTATCTGTTGGTTTGGAGTGGAGGCCATCGACTGTGGTTCCACTCCAGGAATGACTGGATTTGGTGTACGATTTCTGCCATTTCCTGCCAGTTTTTTTTTCCTTCCTGGCACTAAAAAACCTCTCCCTCTTGAGTGGCTGTGGCTACCCAGGTTTTCCCATGGCCTGGATGTTTTGTATCTTTTTGTCCCCTTTAGATGGTATGCCTGGCAATTTAAGTTATAGCACAGTCTTTCCTGTATTGAAGAGGTACACAGTTCAGGGTGAAAAAGCTTACAGGAAGGGAGTTTGCATTTTCCTGTTGTCATATGGGCATGGCATTTCCTAGGGTGGTCATAGTTGCACGTCCCATCTGTTTTTCCAGATTTCCCATGCCAGCAGATACCGAGTGCATAGTATGTGCACAGGCTTGGTTTCCGTTTGCCTTGGGTTTCTGTGACTGTATTCCCTGTTGGTGCATGTTTCCCTGTCTTACTTCTATCCTCCCTAGCACCAACAATGGAGCTCCCACCAGTTGTTTTTGGTAATATATCCTCACTATTGCTAGTGGAGTCCTCTTGTTTGCTATTTCCTGCGGTATTTCTAGTTTGCAATATTGGTTTTATCTTATCTTTGACTACACTTGTTTCCCTACTATGGCTCCTGTCCCCTATGAGGTCATTTATATGTATTCCTTCCTGCGTATAATTCCCGACTACCTGGACAAAATCTCCAGCTTCACCATTACTGTCTCCCAGGACAGCATCTCCAGCTTCCCCATTACTGTCTCCCAGGACAGCATCTCCAGCTTCACCATTACTGTCTCCCAGGACAGCACCTCCAGCTTCACCATTACTGTCTCCCAGGACAGCACCTCCAGCTTCCCCATTACTGTCTCCCAGGACAGCACTATCAGCCCCACATTTACTGACTACCAGGACATCACCTCCAGCCTTACAGTTTGTGACTACATGGCCAGTATCAAGGGCAGTACCATTCAGCCCAGACTTTTTATGTTCCCATCTGTTGTAGAAAGCTTCCAGGTTTTCTATGAAAGCAGCTTTGATGTTGACCTCTTTTAATACCCTTGTGATTTTAGTCCACAGATTTATCTCATTTGGGCATACCCAAAAACACTTCCCTGTTTTAATACTGCTTGTAGCTAGTTCTTGGATATCTGCACAAGGGGCGTGACACCAATTTCCACAGAAATGACAATTTGTGCATGTGGAAGCCCGTTTGTTTGACTGACCACAGACTACACACAGCTTCATAATGATTTGAATGGTTGATTTACTGCAATTCTACTAGCAACCTCTTGAATATTCTATTAATAACCTGCTAGGTGGTGCACAACGAAACCGTTTGAAACCAGTCCAGGGTTCGGACCAGTCAAGGGTTCGGACCAGTCTATCTGATCTGATCAGTGGGTCACTTATTTAAACCATACTGGTCGGTGATTTGAGCTAACACATGAAGGATCTACTGGAAATTATCTACCCGAGTAATATGTGATTTGATTGATACAAAAGTAGTAATATAAAAGTAGTAATATAAGTAGTAGTAGTAATATAAGTAGTAGTAGTAATATAAGTAGTAGTAGTAATATAAGTTGTAGTAGTAATATAAGTTGTAGTAGTAATATAAGTAGTAGTAGTAATATAAGTAGTAGTAGTAATATAAGTTGTAGTAGTAATATAAGTAGTAGTAGTAATATAAGTTGTAGTAGTAATATAAGTTGTAGTAGTAATATAAGTTGTAGTAGTAATATAAGTTGTAGTAGTAATACAAGTTGTTGTAGTAATATGAGTTGTAGTAGTAATATAAGTTGTAGTAGTAATATAAGTTGTAGTAGTAGTAGTAATATAAGTTGTAGAAGTAATATAAGTTGTAGTAGTAATATAAGTAGTAGTAATAATATAAGTAGTAGTAGTAATATAAGTTGTAGTAGTAATATAAGTTGTAGTAGTAATATAAGTTGTAGTAGTAATATAAGTTGTAGTAGTAATATAAGTTGTAGTAGTAATATAAGTTGTAGTAGTGGTAGTTCTGCCATAGTGTATTACTACTATTACCACCACTAGTATTACACCTCACTCTGAGCCTATATATACCCTCGTTGTCCATGTACTGTTTGTAACGGCTTGATAAAGCTCCTGGAGAGCGAAACGTTGCCACAATAAAATGTCACATTAGTTGCACTTGTGTCCTTTTACTTAACATTCAATCAAACTGACCCTCTAGTCAAGAGTAACCTTCTGTGACTGCGAAGCTGCCGAAAAAAAATGAAAAAATTACAGATAAACTTGCAGCAAATAAGGAAGAAGCAACAGAGACGGACTTCGAATATGCTTAGGCAGGAAGTGGAATGGCTAATGTTTCAGAAGGAGGTCTTCGAGATATAGTGACTGACATGATACAAGAAAACACGGAAGGTGAACAATCAACAGGTCAGGAGAGAGAAAGTAGAAACGGTAAATGAGAAAACAAAGGTAGAGAGACAGAGAGAGCAACCTCGACAAGACGAGAACACAAGCTATCATGATATGCAGTCTAAACAAAGAAAAAACTGAGAGGAAAGCGCAAAGCAAGAAAAAGGAACAAAAAATATGATGGCACAATTGGGAGCAGTAAGAGAGACAAACTAAATCTGTGCTTATTAAAGAGAAGGAGCATACATAGAGGGAAAACAAGGTCATTATGAATTGTTTACAAATTTAGAGACGAGAAATCAAGTATTGAGGAGAAAATCCAGTCTAAGGGGATCTAGAAACTTTTAACACAGTATATGTCAGGGAAGACTGGATGTAAGAGGAATAAAGGGCAGAAAGAGAGACTTGGGAAAGAAGGAAGTAACTGAGGAATGTAACAAGGAACACCTTTCATGGAAGGGGTGCAGCAATAGTGAGGAGGGGGGGGGAGTATTGAGTCCAAGAAATAAAGAAATACCCCAGCACACCACAGCGTGTCCAGAAATCAATGAGAGAGAGAGAGAGAGAGAGAGAGAGAGAGAGAGAGAGAGAGAGAGAGAGAGAGAGAGAGAGAGAGAGAGGAATCAGTGTGTGGTACTCAAATGTGGATGGAATAACCAGCAAGTGTGAAACTATGAAGGAAAGAGATGGCAAAGAAAATCATGATTAACAACAGTAGTTATTAGAGATTAAACTCTCAGGAATGACAACAAAAGCAACATCTCTAAAGGGCTATTAAATGGAAGAAAAAGGGAGGAAGCGGGTAGCAGAAACAGGACTACAAAAAAGGGGACTATGATGTCATGAGAATTTTTCTGACGAAAATGGAATGGGTAAGGGAAATGGAAGGCAGAACTGTACATAAAATAATGGTGGTATGGGTCAAAGTGCCAAAACAAACGAGGGTCATAACAAGAATGAAGAAAAGAAATAGGAAAAACAGAGCCCATGGATTAATCAAGAATGCAGAGAAGCCAAGGGAAAGAGCTAGAGTTCTTGAAAAACAACAAATCAAAATACAGAAAACCGAGAAGCAAGCAGGAGAGTTGGAAACAAATATGCAAGAATAAGAAAGTAAGCTGAAAAAGCACATTAACAGTGATATATCACCAATGGCCAAAACTGAAACAGAGCTACTGCAGAGCCACATAACAGGCAGGTTGGCCAGGATGGGTCCTGGTTAACCTGCCTGGGGTGACCCGGCAACAACCACATAAGAAAAAAAGACGACCGTGAAAGAACAGGTGATAAAGCTGAGGGAAAAAGGAGGGACGCTGGCGGAGAATGACGATGTGGAGTGCCTAGCAAAACAATGAAAGTTATCAGTAACGAATGAGAACTACTAGAAGGCACTGTGGTCAGAACAAACTAACAGGCACCGGAGAGTATCAACACACCCAGAATAATGATGACACTACTAAATGAGTTGGATGTAACGAAACAAATGAGAAAAGATAACACATCTCCATGGGTGCTGAGAGAAGGGGGCAAAAAACAACTAACACAACAGCAAAAATATTCAACCAGGCTCCCCAACCAGGATAAATGTAAAAAAAAAAAATGGAAAATAGGCAAATGCGGACTATTATAATGGCAAAATCTTTAAAAAATGAGTTCTGTCAAAAGTTGTGGAGAAGATAGTAGCGAAAAAGATACTGGGATACTTGAAGAAACATTATTTACATAAAACCAGCATGGATTTGGGGACGGAAAATCTAGTATTGTGCGAATTGGCTGAAATTCACGACAGAGTTACTGAGATAAAAAAAAAAGGCAAGGTTGAGTGGATTGCATTTTCTTGGACCACAGAGAATCATTTGATACAGAACCTCACCAGAGATCAGTCCAAAAAATAGAAGAACAAGCAGGGTTAAAAAGCAAAGTGCTCCAGTGGGTCAAGGAGTACCTAAACGACAGAAGGCAGACAGTAATAGTAAGGGATGACACCTCCAAATGTGAGAGTAACGAGTGGAGTTCCGCAAGGATTAGTGTAAGGACCACCAGTGTTCTTAATATACGTCAATGATCTACCAGAGAATACTGAGTCCGATGTAAAACTAATGAGAAGAATAAGAACAGGAAAGGACAGTGATGAACTCCAATGAAACCTCAACAAAGAGACTTCTAGAGTTCAGCACAAACAAAGGCACGGAGAAGAGCGCAAACCGGACGCAGTGCAGCATAGGCCTGCGGGTAAATATAACGCCTAGCATATCGCCAGAAACACACAAACCGTATAACAGCAGAGACATATTCAAGATTAGCAAGCATCAGAATAGCATTCAGGGACTTCAATAAAGAATTCTTCAGTACCTTATACGACATATGTTAAGCCAGTCATTGTGCTCTCAGGCCCAGCACGGAACCCAGGCCTGGTCAAACACGTCAAGAAACTCGAAAAAATCCAAAGATTTGCAACTGGAATAATACCAGAACAGAGAGGAATGCACTATGAGAAGTTGAAGGAACTGAACCTTGTACGAAGCATGGGGAGCAGCTATTGAACCTTGTACGAGGTATGGGGGAGCAGCTACTGAACCTTGTACGAGGTTTGGGAAGCACCCTTTGAACCTTGTATGAGGTATGGGGTAGCAGCTATCGAACCTTGTACGAGGCATGGGGTAGCACCTATCGAACCTTGTACGAGATGTGGGGAGCAGCAGTTTAGAATTACAGGCAGAATTCTCAAGTATTTTGCCTGTAGTCTTGGCCACACTCCAGCCAAGACGAGGACAGTTCTATTGTGTGACTCAATGAGGCCAGTACGTTTTTTTTCCAATATTCCATTATTGAAGCCAGTGTATTGTTTTACTGTGATGCCGAAATCGTGTAATAAAGTCTGCATTTTTAACCCCTTAGACACCCCCTTTACTGAAGGTCGTCCATTGTTTTACTGAAGTAAAGTCGTGCAAAGAAGCCTTTAGATACATTTTTTCTTAGATATGCCTTTATTAAAGCTATTTTATTTCGGTATATTACACAACTTATGCAATAAAGAGCTGTTTCTAATATTTATTATCATTTTACTGAAGCTAATCTATTTTATTATCACTGAGTCATGCAATGAAGTCTTCCAATTCCTTTATTAAAGAATAAAAGTTATATACTACAGTAACTTCAACATTTCCCAAATTCACACCTTGGAGAGGAAACTTTAGACGACGTTTCGGTTCATCTTGGAGCATTATCAAGTATCCCTGACGACGTTTCGCTCCATTTTGCATCATTATCAGGAACCCCTAACAACGTGTGTGGGAAGATACCCTATTACTCCATCTCCTTGTGATATAATTCACTGTCTCAACTACTACTACCAATATTACTTCTACTACTGGTAGTACTATTAACTTGATCTTTTTATGTTTTCGTCACTTGAATTGTCTTCTAACATTCTCCTCCTTCCCTTCTTTACCTACCTGTCTTCTAACATTCTCCTCCTCCCCTTCTTTACCTACCTGTCTTCTAACATTCTCCTCCTTCCCTTCTTTACCTACCTGTCTTCTAACATTCTCCTCCTTCCCTTCTTTACCTACCTGTCTTCTAACATTCTCCTCCTTCCCTTCTTTACCTACCAGTCTTCTAACATTCTCCTCCTCCCCTTCTTTACCTACCTGTCTTCTAACATTCTCCTCCTTCCCTTCTTTACCTACCTGTCTTCTAACATTCTCCTCCTTCCCTTCTTTACCTACCTGTCTTCTAACATTCTCCTCCTTCCCTTCTTTACCTACCAGTCTTCTAACATTCTCCTCCTTCCCTTCTTTACCTACCAGTCTTCTAACATTCTCCTCCTTCCCTTCTTTACCTACCTGTCTTCTAACATTCTCCTCCTTCCCTTCTTTACCTACCTGTCTTCTAACACTCTCCTCCTTCCCTTCTTTACCTACCTGTCTTCTAACATTCTCCTCCTTCCCTTCTTTACCTACCTGTCTTCTAACATTCTCCTCCTTCCCTTCTTTACCTACCTGTCTTCTAACATTCTCCTCCTTCCCTTCTTTACCTACCAGTCTTCTAACATTCTCCTCCTTCCCTTCTTTACCTACCTGTCTTCTAACATTCTCCTCCTTCCCTTCTTTACCTACCTGTCTTCTAACATTCTCCTCCTTCCCTTCTTTACCTACCTGTCTTCTAACATTCTCCTCCTTCCCTTCTTTACCTACCTGTCTTCTAGCATTCTCCTCCTTCCCTTCTTTACCTACCTGTCTTCTAGCATTCTCCTCCTTCCCTTCTTTACCTACCTGTCTTCTAGCATTCTCCTCCTTCCCTTCTTTACCTACCTGTCTTCTAGCATTCTCCTCCTTCCCTTCTTTACCTACCTGTCTTCTAACATTCTCCTCCTTCCCTTCTTTACCTACCTGTCTTCTACCATTCTCCTCCTCCCCTTCTTTACCTACCTGTCTTCTAGCATTCTCCTCCACCCCTTCTTTACCTACCTGTCTTCTAACATTCTCCTCCTTCCCTTCTTTATCTACCAGTCTTCTACCATTCTCCTCCTTCCCTTCTTTACCTACCAGTCTTCTAACATTCTCCTCCACCCCTTCTTTACCTACCAGTCTTCTAACATTCTCCTCCTTCCCTTCTTTACCTACCAGTCTTCTAACATTCTCCTCCTCCCCTTCTTTACCTACCTGTCTTCTAACATTCTCCTCCTTCCCTTCTTTATCTACCAGTCTTCTAACATTCTCCTCCTTCCCTTCTTTACCTACCAGTCTTCTAACATTCTCCTCCTCCCCTTCTTTACCTACCAGTCTTCTAACATTCTCCTCCTCCCCTTCTTTACCTACCAGTCTTCTAACATTCTCCTCCTCCCCTTCTTTACCTACCAGTCTTCTAACATTCTCCTCCTCCCCTTCTTTACCTACCTGTCTTCTAACATTCTCCTCCTCCCCTTCTTTACCTACCTGTCTTCTAACATTCTCCTCCTTCCCTTCTTTATCTACCAGTCTTCTAACATTCTCCTCCTTCCCTTCTTTACCTACCTGTCTTCTAACATTCTCCTCCTTCCCTTCTTTACCTACCAGTCTTCTAACATTCTCCTCCTCCCCTTCTTTACCTACCAGTCTTCTAACATTCTCCTCCTCCCCTTCTTTACCTACCTGTCTTCTAACATTCTCCTCCTTCCCTTCTTTACCTACCTGTCTTCTAACATTCTCCTCCTTCCCTTCTTTACCTACCAGTCTTCTAACATTCTCCTCCTCCCCTTCTTTACCTACCTGTCTTCTAACATTCTCCTCCTCCCCTTCTTTACCTACCAGTCTTCTAACATTCTCCTCCTCCCCTTCTTTACCTACCTGTCTTCTAACATTCTCCTCCTTCCCTTCTTTATCTACCAGTCTTCTAACATTCTCCTCCTTCCCTTCTTTACCTACCTGTCTTCTAACATTCTCCTCCTTCCCTTCTTTACCTACCTGTCTTCTAACATTCTCCTCCACCCCTTCTTTACCTACCTGTCTTCTAACATTCTCCTCCTCCCCTTCTTTACCTACCAGTCTTCTAACATTCTCCTCCTCCCCTTCTTTACCTACCTGTCTTCTAACATTCTCCTCCTTCCCTTCTTTATCTACCAGTCTTCTAACATTCTCCTCCTTCCCTTCTTTACCTACCTGTCTTCTAACATTCTCCTCCTTCCCTTCTTTACCTAAGTGTCTTCTAACATTCTCCTCCTTCCCTTCTTTACCTACCTGTCTTCTAACATTCTCCTCCTCCCCTTCTTTACCTACCTGTCTTCTAACATTCTCCTCCTTCCCTTCTTTACCTACCTGTCTTCTAACATTCTCCTCCTCCCCTTCTTTACCTACCAATCTTCTAACATTCTCCTCCTTCCCTTCTTTACCTACCAGTCTTCTAACATTCTCCTCCTCCCCTTCTTTACCTACCTGTCTTCTAACATTCTCCTCCTTCCCTTCTTTACCTACCTGTCTCCTAACATTCTCCTCCTTCCCTTCTTTACCTACCTGTCTTCTAACATTCTCCTCCTTCCCTTCTTTACCTACCTGTCTTCTAACATTCTCCTCCTCCCCTTCTTTACCTACCTGTCTTCTAACATTCTCCTCCTCCCCTTCTTTACCTACCTGTCTTCTAACATTCTCCTCCTCCCCTTCTTTACCTACCTGTCTTCTAACATTCTCCTCCTTCCCTTCTTTACCTACCAGTCTTCTAACATTCTCCTCCTCCCCTTCTTTACCTACCTGTCTTCTAACATTCTCCTCCTTCCCTTCTTTACCTACCTGTCTTCTAACATTCTCCTCCTTCCCTTCTTTACCTACCTGTCTTCTAACATTCTCCTCCTCCCCTTCTTTACCTACCTGTCTTCTAACATTCTCCTCCTCCCCTTCTTTACCTACCTGTCTTCTAACATTCTCCTCCTTCCCTTCTTTACCTACCTGTCTTCTAACATTCTCCTCCTTCCCTTCTTTACCTACCTGTCTTCTAACATTCTCCTCCTCCCCTTCTTTACCTACCTGTCTTCTAACATTCTCCTCCTCCCCTTCTTTACCTACCTGTCTTCTAACATTCTCCTCCTCCCCTTCTTTACCTACCTGTCTTCTAACATTCTCCTCCTCCCCTTCTTTACCTACCTGTCTTCTAACATTCTCCTCCTTCCCTTCTTTACCTACCTGTCTTCTAACATTCTCCTCTTCCCTTCTTTACCTACCTGTCTTCTAACATTCTCCTCCTTCCCTTCTTTACCTACCTGTCTTCTAACATTCTCCTCCTCCCCTTCTTTACCTACCAATCTTCTAACATTCTCCTCCTTCCCTTCTTTACCTACCACTCTTCTAACATTCTCCTCCTCCCCTTCTTTACCTACCAATCTTCTAACATTCTCCTCCACCCCTTCTTTACCTACCAGTCTTCTAACATTCTCCTCCTCCCCTTCTTTACCTACCAGTCTTCTAACATTCTCCTCCTCCCCTTCTTTACCTACCAATCTTCTAACATTCTCCTCCTCCCCTTCTTTACCTACCAGTCTTCTAACATTCTCCTCCTCCCCTTCTTTACCTACCAGTCTTCTAACATTCTCCTCCTCCCCTTCTTTACCTACCTGTCTTCTAACATTCTCCTCCTCCCCTTCTTTACCTACCTGTCTTCTAACATTCTCCTCCTCCCCTTCTTTACCTACCAGTCTTCTAACATTCTCCTCCACCCCTTCTTTACCTACCTGTCTTCTAACATTCTCCTCCTCCCCTTCTTTACCTACCTGTCTTCTAACATTCTCCTCCTCCCCTTCTTTACCTACCTGTCTTCTAACATTCTCCTCCTCCCCTTCTTTACCTACCAATCTTCTAACATTCTCCTCCTCCCCTTCTTTACCTACCAGTCTTCTAACATTCTCCTCCTCCCCTTCTTTACCTACCAGTCTTCTAACATTCTCCTCCTCCCCTTCTTTACCTACCAATCTTCTAACATTCTCCTCCTCCCCTTCTTTACCTACCTGTCTTCTAACATTCTCCTCCTCCCCTTCTTTACCTACCAGTCTTCTAACATTCTCCTCCTCCCCTTCTTTACCTACCAGTCTTCTTCACACTGTCTCACTCAACTGTGACTTGACAATGGTCCAGGAAGGATTAAAACTTTACGTCAGTTCCCTCTATAAAGGTTCCATTGTTCTAAATGAAAGGTTTATTATTACTTCAAACACTCGATTCTTGTCTATATTAATATAAATGGAGAAAAAAATACATTATAATAATTTTGTGGGGAGGAACAAAGACGATGTGGATATTATAAATATATATATATATACTGCTGGGGGGGGGGATGGTATGGGAAAAATCGTTGTTGCGTGTACAAAGACTATTGTTACTAGTGACCTCTAACAGTAAGAGGAGGGGGGAGTGGGGGGGAATGAGGGTCACAACAGCAGTGGTGGTGGTGATGGTTGATTGATGGAGTGATTACACAGACTCCAGGCTGAGGGACTGATTACCTCAAACTCCTTCTGGTCTTTACTATTCTCCTTTGTACTGAACTGATGAAGCTACTGTGTGGCAAAACGCTTCCACAATAGATACCCAAGTGTTGCAAATATGTTTAATTTATCAACTTGTGTCGGTTCTCTGAACCACCTATCCATATTCCTACCCTTCACTGCGTCTGCCTTAATGTGTTCTCTAAATGACAGGTCATCCACCATTATCAATAGTTTTTCAAATACTTCTTACGGTATGTAAGATGGTACTTCTGTGCTGCGTTTCCTGTGCTCATTTTGAGTTCATAGTTCTTTCCAGACATAAATACTTGGGTAAACGGTAACCAATAATAAAATATTTAATTATTATATTAATATATATTGAATAAATAGATGTGGTAAAACAGGCGAATACTGCAGACTGTCAGTTTAAAAAAAAAAATCATTGTACACCATTTCTAACAAGTCTTCATTCACCTTCAACATTTCTTATGTAAAATTACACACAAAACGTTTTGGAGAAAACTTACACTTCCCAGAGTACGTACACTGAAAGGTGTGTATCTGTGTAAATGTACCGAGAGGTGTGTAACTGTGTATATACGTGACATCACAGTATGATGCTTGCCACCACACCTTCACTATAGTGATGGTTCACGCCTGTGTGTCAGTCATTGTGAGAGATGGATAGAGATAGAGAGAAAAATAGAGATAGTGGAAAAAAAAAAAGAGCGGAGGTAGCCAGCCAGCCGCAAGGTACCATCGTCAGCTCCACGATGCAAACCAAGACATCGTCAATCACGGACGATCACTTTGCATAACGCAGTACGACAATTACACAGCGTGAGTCTCCACCACCCACTAACAAGCCATCAATCACGTACCCACACTTTGTATAACGCACGACAATTAAAGAGCGTGTCTCCAGGCACCTGCACATCACGCCCTCACAAAGAAACAGAACTACACGGGGTGCTGATAGGGATGCTGTGGCTGAAAAAAAAAGAATCATTTTACTCCGTGAGCACCTCAAGTGTGACTAGACGTGTCTAACTCACGTCAAGATTGCGGGTTGTAAGCTAGCTCAACGTTCCTCTACACCACCGCAGCTTTCTCACAGTTCCCTTTCGCTTTCGTTCTTCCAAGAGAGTGAATGCGCGTGCCGGGGAGGGTGGGAGGTTGCCGCGTGTCGCGCGCAGTGCGGTCTTCCTATACTTGGACTGAAGAGTGTAACACGCGTCTTGGGGCTTACCGCAGGTGTACACACACACACACACACACACACACACACACACACACACACACACACACACACACACACACACACACACACACACACACGTATAATACTCAAAAGCCTAGAAATCGTTCAATCCAAGAAGTGGATAAATAAAAAAATAATTGCACAACTAAAGCAACAAGACCACTTTTTCTGTGTGTGACCGAATTCATGTCTGCATAAGTAACTCATTACGGTTGTAACCAGATATAAACATGTAAATAGTTCACTATCACTGTACCTTGTTCAGCTATCAAAACTTTGGGGTCCAGTCCCTGGACCCATTATGTACCTCTGTAATCTTTTGACTACCGCCCACAGGATGGGTATGGGGTGCATAATAAAGATGTTAAACTAAACGAGACCCGATAAACTATCAGCATGGCTGAAACTTGATAAACTATCAGCATGGCTGAAACTTGATAAACTATCAGCATGGCTGAAACTTGATAAACTATCAGCATGGCTGAAACTTGATAAACTATCAGCATGGCTGAAACTTGATAAACTATCAGCATGGCTGAAACTTGATAAACTATCAGCATGGCTGAAACTTGATAAACTATCAGCATGGCTGAAACTTGATAAACTATCAGCATGGCTGAAACTTGATAAACTATCAGCATGGGTACTCAAACAGAACTACTGAGAGATCACATAATAAGACTTTCCACCAGTAAATAAAGAGCTGTCAGTGGTGCCGTAGCAACTCTTTAGAGAGCACTGACAGCAAGACAGCTATAAGACATCTGTTGAAGACACACTTGCTTCCAATATTTAAGAAA
Organism: Cherax quadricarinatus; assembly: GCF_038502225.1. Classification (NCBI taxonomy): domain Eukaryota; kingdom Metazoa; phylum Arthropoda; class Malacostraca; order Decapoda; family Parastacidae; genus Cherax; species Cherax quadricarinatus. Next base: position 7,667,858 of record NC_091367.1, read on the forward strand.
TTGAGAGCAACTAACAGATAGCAGGACCTGAACTACACCAGGATCCAACGTACAAGATCACTTACATCTAACCCACTGTATAAGATCACTTACATCTAACCCACTGTATAAGATCACTTACATCTAACTCACTGTATAAGATCACTTACATCTAACTCACTGTATAAGATCACTTACATCTAACCCACTGTATAAGATCACTTACATCTAACCCACTGTATAAGATCACTTACATCTAACCCACTGTATAAGATCACTTACATCTAACCCACTGTATAAGATCACTTACATCTAACCCACTGTATAAGATCACTTACATCTAACCCACTGTATAAGATCACTTACATCTAACCCACTGTATAAGATCACTTACATCTAACCCACTGTATAAGATCACTTACATCTAACCCACTGTATAAGATCACTTACATCTAACTCACTGTATAAGATAACTCATATCTGACTCACTGTATAACTCATATCTGACTCACTGTATAACTCACATATGACTCACTGTATAACTTACATCTAACTCACGTCTGACTCAATGTATAACTCACATCTGACTCACTGTATAACATCATTCACACCTGGTCCACAGAGTAACATCAATCATACCTGATCCAGTGTAACACCACTCACATCTGACTCACATTGAGTCAACTCACCTTTCTAGCACCATCAACAAATTTCACAAAAGCTCAATTGACTTCTACTGACCTGCCTTTCGAAAAAATTCTAATATATTCCAACTTACGCATTTCTAAATCTTCCCCTAGTCTGGAACCGGGCCGCGAGGGGCGGGGCGGTGACCCCCCTCACCCTCCAGAATCATCGTCAGGAATAATCAAGTAACTCTACGGTATCCGGCCATCAGGTTCCATTGCGCGTCCCCACCCACCAACACACACACACGCACACACACACGAGCGCGTCGTGACCTCCCGGAACGACCTCGAGGTGTAACGACCTCGCCGGTCCAGTAATTGGTCAGTCCCGGACATGCCAGTAGTCTGACGACCACGCACGACCCCTTCCCCGCTCAGGCCGGTACACGAGTCCGTACCGAGCCTACCAGTACACGCGTTCTTACCGCGCCGGCCCGTACACGAATTCGCACCGCAAAACACATTCCATCAAGGTCACTCAACACGCAGATTTTTTGCTCTCGGCTGGTTCAGCGCTGGGAATTAATTACCTTCCTTGCTGGTAAGTGATCCTTAGTGGTCAGGTCCAGTCCATTATAAGGTCAGGTCTGATCTATAAGGTCAGGTCCGGTCTCTTACAGTCAGGTTGGGCCCTTTATAAGTTCAGGTCCAGTCCCTTATAAAGCCAGGTCTGGTCCTTCATAATATGATACTTTAGACAATTGATGATATTTTAGACAATTGTCGACATTTTTGACACGATCACAAACAACAAGCGGCACAATCTCGCACCACGAGTGATCGTACACATTTCAACATATTTTTCCGACCCCCTTGTTGCCAGACGCATAATTTTTGTTTTAATTTGTCTATTTGTGGTCAAATAATTATATAACATAAACCCAAACTTCCTCAAGTTAGCTTAACTTAAGTTAAAATAAGATTTGGCAAAAAAAAAAAAGATACAGCAGCAAGAAGTTAACGTTGAATAATAAGCTAAAAAATAAAAGTGACTTAGTGTGTCATGACACGTGTCCTGGAAGACACAGATAACACGTATCCGGACACGGGGTCGTGAGTTACTGTCTGACAATAACAGAGACCAAGAACCTGACTCGTGAGAGAGAGAACCTTGGCTGAGAGATAACTTCGACTGATGAACCACCGGAGGATCGAGCCTGCACCTCTTCCTGCGCCTAATAACCCACGAGGGTTTACAGCCTTATGAAATACAATTAAATTCTTATAGTTACAATAATGACATAATACACGCAAACAGGCACGCATAAGAGCATAACGGAGGAACACTGCAGCAAACCTACTGTCCCATACTTGGTAGGTCTTTCTCAAACCCAGACTCGCTAATGAATGCCTTTTCCTAACACATTTTCAATGCTACCCAAAAAGGACAAGGGGGAGACATGATTACGACATACAAAATCCTAAGAGGAATTTATAGGGCTGATAAGGAGAGATGTTTTAATTAACACCAGGATCAAGGGGACACAGGTGGAAGTTAAAAACACAGATGAGCCATAGGGATGTCAGGAAGTATTTCTTTAATCTTAGTGTGGTTGAAAAGCTGAATAAACTTGGATGTGGCAGTGGTGGAGGTAAACCTAATACACAGCTTCAAGAGTAGACATGATACAGCCCAAGAGGTCTATCAGTGATGTTGATCATAGCAGTCATGGAAGCGGGCCAGGAGATGAGCCTCCACACCCGCAGACACGAATCGGTGAGTACAAATCGGTAAAAGGACACACACGCACAAACACACACACACACACACACACAGATGAGTCATGGAGGTGCCAGGAAGTATTACTTCAGCCTGAGGATGGTCAGGAAGTGGAATGACCTGGCGGGAAAAACTAGTGGAGGCAGCTCCATACATAGTCTTAAAAACAGGTACGACAGAGCCCGAGGCTAACTGTCAAGTTAAGAGGTAAGGCCAGGAGCTGAGACTCGACCTCCTACAGCCACAAATAACACAGTACAAACAAGTCAGTATACCTCCTCACACCCCCATGAACCCCCTTACATCCCCCCTCACACCTCATAAATCCCTCACACCCATTTACCCACTCACATCCCAAACCAAAAACAAACACGAAAAAACGCGACCCCAAGTTGGGTGCAGTAATTTAAATTTGGAGAGAGGCTGATTGGGGGTGTGTTGGGGGGAGGGTGTGTTGGGGGAGGGTGTGTTGGGGGAGGGTGTGTTGCGGGAGGGTGTGTTGGGGAGAGGGTGTGTTGGGGAGAGGATGTGTTGGGGGAGGATGTGTTGGAGGAGGGTGTGCTGGGGGGAGGGTGTTTTGGGGGAGGGTGTTTTGGGGGAGGGTGTGTTGGGGTGGGTGTGTTGGGGGAAGGTGTGTTGGGGGGAGGGTGTGTGAGAGAAGGGTGTTAGTGGAGGTAGGAGATAGATATCACGTTAACGCAGGGTAGCCCCGAGCATCACCTTATATACCAGTTGCTTGTTGATGCCACCAGGGCTTCTTACAAGCCTCGGGGCGCTTGCCAGACCTACCCTGGGAGCACCTTACTGCTCTTCTGGTGGCGTGTGGGCGTCCTTATAGTTCACCGCCCTCGTGGATGGTGGCCCCAGCCTCGTACAAGACTCCTGGGAAACGAAGAAGAGATGAAAATGAAGAAAAGAGGAAGACGAGGAAGAGAGAAGAGGACGAGGATAATCAGGAAGAGAGTAAGTGTCCGAATTCGTTGTTTACCGTCTCTAATGAGATAATTACAGAACAAGATGTAACTGTACCACACAGTGGCATGATGACCAAAACCTGTAAACATCTGTGTCACAACACCTGTCCCGTTATCTCTCACGATGACCAAAAACTAAATATGTGTCACACATGTCCCGTTATCTCAAGATGACTTGAAGCTTCAAACATGTGTCACACAGCTGTCACATACATCTGTTACAGGTCATACACCACCTGGGAAATAGCAGGTGATCAGGTGTGATCCAACCTAACGAAGGGAAGTTCCAATTCCTTAGATCAAGAACCCTTCACTAAAGAGACGCACGGCTTTAGGGGTCTCAGAGGGTATGACTCAAGGAGCCTTCAGAGTGGTATGACTCAAGAAGCTTTCAGTGGTATGACTCAAGGAGCCTTCAGTATCCCGTAGCTCTGCTGCAGGCGCACTCAGCTAATACACTGAGGTCCTTGGTTCGATCCCCCTTACGGGTGGAATCATTAGGACGTGTTTCCTTAAGACACCTGCTATCCCTGTTCATCTATCAGTAAAACAGGTACCTAGGGATTAGTTGACTGGTGTGGGTCGCATCCTGGGGACAAAATTGACCAAATGTGGCCGAAACGTTCTGCATAACAAGGGACTTTCTATATAGTAATATGTCAGCTAGGTCTGTCAACATTGTGCATGTACCTGTAGAAATAAAGATTACTATTATTATTATTATTAAGCCTTCAGAGGGGTGGGCTCCAGGAGCCATAAAATTAATCAGTGCTCCATGGATTTACTATCAGTATTTTTATACGAGTGATTATTATCATGGGGGAGCGCTAAGCCCATAGGGATTATACAACGCCTGTGGGGGATGAAGGCATTCAGGCTCAGTTCAGGGAACTGGAGCACAGACCCAATTCCCTTGATCAAGAGCCCCTCACCAGCGTCAAAGAGCCTCGCTTAAGGGGCACGCGAGTGATGAATGTCCAAATTCGAGCGTTACGTTTATTTTTCGTTCACCTCGTCGCTAGACGTAGGGCGGCTGCTTATTTTATAACTTCTTTATCAACGGTTAGAGTAAGTTTTTACAGGTTTGCGTAGCCTAACCCAAACAAACCCAGTTTCACCCGTGCTAGCTATTAAAATACCTAGAATATGATTTAAAAACCTGGATTTTCACTGACGTTGAGTGCCACGTCAAAAACTGACATAGGAGAATGATGATAGGTTGACTAACTGCGTCTTTTCTGTACTCCCCAGGCTGTGTTGGGCGTGGTGACGAGCGTGGGCGCGTACAGCATGACGCCCAAACAATACCACATACAGACAGACACTGGTCCTGATCGCTACTTCAGGTGAGATCAAGAAATTTATATTTTTGTCATTATGAGAGAGAGAGAGAGAGAGAGAGAGAGAGAGAGAGAGAGAGAGAGAGAGAGAGAGAGAGAGAGAGAGAGAGAGAGAGAGAGATGTGATTAATACATTACGATAGAGTCCAGAATTTATTTTCCTTTCTGGTTAAATTGCACGTTATAGACAAAATGCAACTGTCTTTTCCAAATTCTAAATGTGGGGTATCTTTAAATATCAGTATTTATTTTATTTTATCATCATGTATCATAAAATTCACTATGAACACATTATAATAATCATAAGGAATCGCTAAAGGGTCATACAGCGCTGCCCTTAAACACTGACAACCACTATCACACCGCCATTGCACATGACTAACTCATCTGAAAGAGGTCATGTGACATCATGATAATGACTTATTTAAAAAGAGATATTATATAATGCATTTTCACCTCAATGTCAAATTGTGAAGGCATATGTGTATGTATGCATGCATCCATCATGACTCACGAAATCATGAGTACTGGCCTGGAGTTTTACGTCTCACTTGCCATGAGTTCGATCCCACCCATACCGTGGTTTGTATGTATGAATGTATGCATGCATGTATGTATACCTGTATCTGACTTTGTCTACACCTGGCTTAGGTCAAGAGTCTGCTGTGGTTTAAAATTTGCTACTTTCGCACTTGTTTACCCTGTTATAACTCAGCAGTAAAGAACTAACTCGACTAATCACTATATATAGTAAATTTGTCTGGATTATTGTATTAAAAACAAGTGCTAAATAAATATGGATCATGCAGCAAAGTTTGTCTCGGGTGATCTCGTGTTATCAGTGTCACAAGTAATCAATCGAGGCCACAATGAATTCTTTAAGACCCTATTGAGGTGCCACTGGGTGGGTCATCACATGATTAGAATCCGTGTCAGGTTGTCTTAAAAAATAAACAACTCCAACACATTTTTGGTCTGTTGACTAAAATTTAGCAGTGCGTTTTTTCCTTGTAATTAACGGACGGAGAAATGAGCCTCCACTACTAAAGTAAAATAAAAGAGGGTCTTCATTTGAGCTCGAAATATACAGTACTCACTTTAAATGCAGACGTGTCACCATGCGGGTTCGTGTGCTCCATGTACGTACTTATATGTGGAGGGAAGAATGTATAATGTACAACACTGTGTGGGAAGACGTGGCTCGACCCCTTAAGTGGTGTACTACGCTCCTTACATACACCAACACCATGAGTACCTGCAAGGTCACACCTAAGGGTCACTGTCAGGCACCCAGCAGTAGTGTCACCACTTGGCACCCAACAGTGGAGTGCCAGGTACAGTGCAAGGTGAAGTGCCAGAGAGAGAAAGAGAGAGAGAGAGAGAGAGAGAGAGAGAGAGAGAGAGAGAGAGAGAGAGAGAGAGAGAGAGAGAGAGAGAGAGAGAGAGAGAGAGAGAGAGAACAACGACAGGAACGTTTCATTGACAAGCACTTTTTGTTTTGTTTTATGGAGACATGTTCCCCACGCGTCCGGACCATATCCCTCCTACCAATTTTCCACATTAAATATCTTCTGTCTCCAATCCCTCTCCTCCAATACTTCATACGCCGTCACACTAAATACTTCCTCTCTCTTACTTCTAATACCTCCTCTTACACATCTTTTACTAATGTTTTAGCACCACCTCTTAACATATTCTACACCTCTCCTCGAAAACCTCTCCGCCTTCTACTTAAATACCCCAGACTTCTCTTCCGGAGCCTCGTCACCCCACAGCTCGTCAATCTGCCCCACCCTAACACTGTACAAACCACAGCAATATTCATATCTACATCAGGGGACACCATCCCCAGCAACACACAATGGTGGTTGCTTCTTGGTGTGACACCACCATTGTTCCAATGGCACCACACTCACACCTGCGTCTGTAGACATCACCTACAGCAGCAGACACCAGTGGTTGCTTTTTTTATGTGACATCACCAGTGTCAACGGTATAACAACGGTCCTCATTTTGCTAAGTTAATATCCTCAAGAGATACCCAACATCAATTTGTTCACACTTCCCTCAAACCTGCATATGCGTTTTCTTTATTTTACATCGAATTATAAAACGTAAATTTATTTACATATAAGCAAATTACAAAAAACTGCCGTGATACGTCTATCAACAAAGTGGCTGAACGCAGCCAGGAAACGGTCAAATCTGTATGATTACCACTCGTGGGTCAAGAATGGCTTGTACCCCGAGTTCCGTCACGTGATTTTCTTTGGGGGGTGCAACAATAACAAGCAGCCACACCCACGGTCCTATGCACTGATAATATTCTACCTAACACCAAGGTTACAATTCCAGAGCATCTCCACCCTTCCTCAAGGGTGACGGGGAGGGGCGCGTAGATGGATGGAGTAGGGGTGACGGAGGGGTGGGGAGAGAAGCGCCCACGCCCTGAAGAGTGCGCGCCAACGCCTATCGCCAGGGGAGATGTTTAGAAGTTGCATTCTAGGTGGAGTCCAACCAGATTCTCCCTGTTAGGAGAATCTAACTACCATGTCTAACTTCTCCATCCCTACCCCCATCTAGCTCTACCCCCCTTCTAACCAAATTATAATATTCATGAAAAACACTAACCCCGCAGGGGTCATGCAACGCCTGGGGAATGGGAGATTATCACATCTGATGGAAGCAAGGGGCCCTTCACAAACATCAAGGCACCTTCCTTGAAGGGGCCACAATGTCTTTTCACCCGTGTAGTAATTTAAGATGTTAGGCTGAAACCCAACCCTCCACGAGTGAGGCTCTGGACTGGAATGACCAGCACATGACTGACGGTTCCGCAATATTTATAATGAGCCACTTAATGAGCGCAGTTACTTGGTTAATTTCCTCCTCTTCTCTGCTTCAGCTGCTTCGATTACTAGAGGTTATTAGCACCCGACTCTTGAGTAAATTAGATACTATCACTCAAGAACCGACTACCGTCCACAAGTTCAGTACAAGGCTGCACAATAAACCTATCAGTCATACTGTAATCCCTTAAATGGGTAATAAAGTGACTCTCGGTGTATGTAGATTGACAGAAATACGCTGATCGGTGTATACAAACTTTCCAATTTATAACTATTGGCGCAGCGCCTCAGACGCTTCTTCCAGACAAGTTTCTAAACACTTAAATCACCACTGCGTAAACTGATGCATGGAGTCAGTCAACTTTCAATACGATTATCCGCCAACCTATTTTGTCATCATTTAGAGTATTGCTGGATACATAACAATATAATCAATTTAAGCGTTAAAGCCGAACGGGTCATATAGTGCTGCATTATTGGACACAAAAGTGCACTGCCGAAAGCAATGAAAAAGACTGGTGCAGAGTAAGCTTTTACTGTGACAATTTTTCGTTCTATGTAGATCTTAGTCGGCATCGAGTCACCACCTTCAACCCCACTGAAGGGCGAGGCCGCATATCGTATATTGTTCTCGTTTGCATAAAAGTTTGATTTGTATTTATTATAGTACTACATGTTAACAATATGTCTGGTTAAATCTCAGTACTTACATACATCTTGAATTGGTGTGTTTGGTGCTCATAGATTCCCTTCTTGTAACAATCAATCAGAAGAGGACTCGTATACGTCGTATTTTATTATGCCTAACCTACCATTCTGCCAAACACTGCATTCACTGGTTCAGTAAGGCGAAAATCAATTTTAATATCACAATATTCTAGCACTTAATTCATATGAAATTATATTAAATAACATTAGGCTAACCTTGATATAACTATGGCCATGTTATAACTCCTTAATTTCAGCAAGGTTGGGTCAGGCTGCTAAGTTTTTGGTGCAAAACTAAAATCTGCATTCCATGGCTTAAATGTTGGCTTATCAACGCCTACATATGTATGATATAAATATTTAGTAGTGCGTACTACGGTAATTATATTAACGAGGAAGAGCTAAACCCGTAGGGGAGTATGCAGCTCCAGGGAGTGTATGGTAATCAGATTTGATCAAAGGGGAGAAATGGCTCCAATTTGCTGAATCAAGAGCCCTCCACAAACATCAAGGCCCCCCTCCCCCACTGCAGGTTCACCGCGGTAATATTAGCAAAATAATTCTACGTGTACTTAGAAGAGGATGAACCACCACTTTGCAGGTGGTCCGCCCCGGGGAGGGATGACAAGCCTACCTCATATTCAGATTCACTCCAGCAGAATGCAAAAATGGTGATCCCAAGCTAAAAAAAAAAAAATCTTGCATATCATTATACGAGTGGTCAAGCCACCCAGGGAAGAACACTGCAAGAAACCAGTCTTGAAAAGGACCTTGAAGGGGTCAAGGTCTGTTGCTCAGGCAGCATTTTGAAGAGTCAAACCAGCACTGCCGCTAACCACACGCTGAGGTAAACTGCCTGTTAAGTGACAGAAATCTGTGGCACGACACCGTGCTGATCGATAAACAATTATTAAGAACGGAGTGTAAAATAAACGAAGAAGTTGCAGTGTCATCACCATGAACCCGCAATTAGTTTCAGCAGATATAATGATTACTATTCTACCTAGGTGTATTCCTCACACTTCAAATTCAAGTACACAGTGTTTGCAGGTTTAATGTGTTAACATAATGGCAGCCACAGTAGGCCATATTATTTTTGTGGTTTCTTTATTGCTATTCTTCAACTTTCAAAACATCCCCACTTCCTTTTCTCTCCTCCCCGAACTAAGTTACGGTGCACCTAGAGAATATTTTACTGTCAAACCACATGGCTGTTGAGTCATAAGGATATCAAGTTCCCCTGTGGCAAGCACTAAGCCCAAGAATTTCCTATACCAGGTGTGGCAAGAGAACACAAGTGCATCTCTTGCTTGCACCATCATATTTATGAATAAGTTTTTTTTTATATTATATCCATGGGAAGTACTTAAACTCACATGGATCGTCTAGCTCCTTGGAATTAGGAGGTAATCAGGTTTGATCCAAAGGGGAGGTAGCTCAAATTCCGTCGATCGATAGTATTTCATCGACATCAATGACCCTTGAAGAGTTACTCTTGATGAAGTTAATGAGCCGACACATATTACAGATTTACTACTCATACAGGCATAAGCCCTGGGGGGTTAGTATTTAAAAAAACTATAAATCTCCACCTTCTGTGTTAAGTTTGACCACACATGGTGAACACACACACACACACACACAGTAGTCAGCAAGTGGAATAGTTTGGGAAGCGATGTAGTGGAGGCAGGATCCATACATAGCTTTAAGCAGAGGTATCTACCTGGAGGGCATTCCGGGGATCAACGTCCCCGCGGCCCGGTCCACGACCAGGCCTCCCGGTGGATCAGGGCCTGATCAACGAGGCTGTTACTGCTGGCCGCACGTAATCCAACGTACGAACCACAGCCCGGCTGATCCGGCACCGTCTTTAGGTATCTGTCCAGCTCCCTCTTGAAGACAACCAGGGGTCTTCCCGTAATGCCCCTTATTGCTGGTGGGAGGCTGTTGAACAGTCTTGGGCCCCGGACACTTATTGTGTTTTTTCTTAAATCTTAAATCTTCATCAAAGTACAAAACAAATTCTGGCCACAAAATAGAGCGAAACACCAACGTCAAAGACCTGGGAATGATCATGTCGGAGGATCTCACCTTCAAGGACCATAACTTTGTATCAATCGCATCTGCTAGAAAAATGACAGGATGAATAATGAGAACCTTCAAAACAAGGGATGCCAAGCCCATGATGACACTCTTCAGGTCACTTGTTCTATCTAGGCTGGAATATTGCTGCACACTAACAGCACCTTTCAAGGCAGGTGAAATTGCTGACCTAGAAAATGTACAGAGAACCTTCACGGCGCGCATAACGGAGATAAAACACCTCAATTACTGGGAGCGCTTGAGGTTCCTGAACCTGTATTCCCTGGAACGCAGGCGGGAGAGATACATGATTATATACACCTGGAAAATCCTAGAGGGACTAGTACCGAACTTGCACACGAAAATCACTCACTACGAAAGCAAAAGACTTGGCAGACGATGCAACATCCCCCCAATGAAAAGCAGGGATGTCACTAGCACGTTAAGAGACCATACAATAAGTGTCAGGGGCCCGAGACTGTTCAACTGCCTCCCAGCATACATAAGGGGAATTACCAACAGACCCCTGGCAGTCTTCAAGCTGGCACTGGACAAGCACCTAAAGTCGGTTCCTGATCAGCCGGGCTGTGGCTCGTACGTTGGTTTGCGTGCAGCCAGCAGTAACAGCCTGGTTGATCAGGCTCTGATCCACCAGGAGGCCTGGTCACAGACCGGGCCGCGGAGGCGTTGACCCCCGGAACTCCCTCCAGGTAAACTCCAGTGACGCCCCTACTTTTCACTGGGGGTATGTTGCATCGCCTGCCAAGTCTTCTGCTTTCGTATGGAGTGATTGCTGTGTGCATATTAGGGACCAGTCCCTCCAGAATCTTCCAGGTGTAGATTATGATATCTCTCTCTCGCCTGCGCTCCAGTGAGTACAAGTCAAGTGCTTCCAGGCGCTCCCAGTAGTTAAGGTGTTTGATGGAACTTATACGTGCAGTAAAGGTTCTCTGTACATTCTCCAGCTCGGCATTTTCACCTGCCTTGAATGGGGATGTTAATGTACAGCAGTATTCCAGCCTAGAAAGAATAAGTGATTTAAAAAGGATCATCACTGGCTTAGCATCTCTTGTCCCCATCCTCTCTACTGTGTGATTGGAGTTTGTAGTATACTCAGTTCTAGTTATTATTTCCTCCAGTTTTCCATAACGGAGTAGTTGGAATTTGTCTTCATTGAACATCATATTGTTCTCTGTTGCCCATTGGAAAACTTGGTTTATATCTTCTTGGAGGTTAACAGTGTCCTCAGTGGATGACACTCTTATGCAGATCCTAGTATCGTCTGCAAAAGATGATACAGCGCTGTGGTTTACATCTCTATGTCTGATATGAGAATAAGGAACAGGATAGGTGCGAGTACTGTGCCTTGTGGGACAGAGCTCTTCACTATATGAGGTATGATAAAGCTCACGGTTCAGAGAAAGTGACCTAGTAGCGATCAGTGAAGAGGCGGGGCCAGGAGCTCGGACTCGACCCCTGCAACCTCAACTAGGTGAGTACACACACACACACATATATATATGTAGAATATGTCGTGCCAAATACGTAAAACTTGCGATTCTGGCTTAAACAGCAACGCACTTCTTGCCGAATAGGGCAAGTAAAAATCTGTGTATGCAATAATTTCGCAATTATTATTCTGAACCTAAGGAAAAAAAATATATTTCATCGTACTCGTTTATTATTAAATTATTATGAACTTATATAAAATATATTTAGTTGGATTAGGCTAGATTAAATTGCGCTTCTTATAATAAGGTTCGGTAAGTTTCCTAAGGTACTTTGGGTACAAAAATCATTATTTTTTTATATTAACATAAATTAAAAAATATATCTTTAAATGTATGAGAAAATTTTAGAAAACTTAAATTTTAAACGAGTTCTTGCTAACTGACCAGTTTTACTTATTCGAAACATATATATAACATTGTCCCTTAAGTGCAGAGTATTACTCAATTTCAATATTATTTAAGTTATCTAAGCCCAAGCTGTTGCTGAGAGATTATCTTACAGGTGGTACAGTAGCTTCGTGTTGTTCGGTAATATTTTCTATGAAGGTAACATTTTATTTTTAACGAGAACAAGTATTTACATTCAAAGTACTTTTTAAAAATATAAAAAAATATGCAACATGCACGCACGCACGTACATACTGGCACACCAATACAGAGTGTAACTCCTCTTCCTCCCAACCTCACATTACTAAATGTCAGTGGCATGAACAAACATAATTTTTTTAAAGTTGTTTCGATACAAGAGAAAGTGACCAAATTTTAAATTAATTCCCCAAATGCACAAATTTCTCTATTCTTTCAGAGTGGTTGTTTTGCATATACTATATACATGTATATATATATATATATATATATATATTTTTTTTTTTATTATCACACCGGCCGATTCCCACCAAGGCAGGGTGGCCCGAAAAAGAAAAACTTTCACCATCATTCACTCCATCACTGTCTTGCCAGAAGGGTGCTTTACACTACAGTTTTTAAACTGCAACATTAACACCCCTCCTTCAGAGTGCAGGCACTGTACTTCCCATCTCCAGGACTCAAGTCCGGCCTGCCGGTTTCCCTGAATCCCTTCATAAATGTTACTTTGCTCACACTCCAACAGCACGTCAAGTATTAAAAACCATTTGTCTCCATTCACTCCTATCAAACACGCTCACGCATGCCTGCTGGAAGTCCAAGCCCCTCGTACACAAAACCTCCTTTACCCCCTCCCTCCAACCCTTCCTAGGCCGACCCCTACCCCGCCTTCCTTCCACTACAGACTGATACACTCTTGAAGTCATTCTGTTTCGCTCCATTCTCTCTACATGTCCGAACCACCTCAACAACCCTTCCTCAGCCCTCTGGACAACAGTTTTGGTAATCCCGCACCTCCTCCTAACTTCCAAACTATGAATTCTCTGCATTATATTCACACCACACATTGCCCTCAGACATGACATCTCCACTGCCTCCAGCCTTCTCCTCGCTGCAACATTCATCACCCACGCTTCACACCCATATAAGAGCGTTGGTAAAACTATACTCTCATACATTCCCCTCTTTGCCTCCAAGGACAAAGTTCTTTGTGCCGAATATGTAAAACTGGTCAATTAGCAAGAGCTCATTTAAAATTAAGTCGTTTCTAAAATTTTCTCTTATACGCTTAAAGATATATTTTTTTCATTGATGCTAATGTAAAAAAAATTAATTTTGCTCCAAAAGAATCTTAGAAAACTTACCTAACCTTATTATAAAAAGAACAATTTATTTCAGCCTAACCGAGCTAAATATATTTTAGATTTGTTTACAATAATTTAATACTAAACAAACACAGTGAAATATATTTTTTTCGTTAGGTTCAGAATGATTTTGGCGAAATTATTGCATACACAAATTTTCACTTGTCCTATATGGCAAGATTAGCGTTGCTATTAAGCCAAGATCGCAAGTTCTGCCTATTCGGCACATTATATATATATATATATATATATATATATATATATATATATATATATATATATATATATATATATATATATATATATATATATATATATATATATATATATATATATATATATATATATATATATATATATATATATATATAACATTTGTTATCAATTGGTTACAGGTTTTCTCTTTAAAGATGCCATTTTTAATGGGTATGAGATCACTACGCCTAATGTGCATTTAGACTAGTCGGATCTGGTTACAAGAATGTGCTCAGGCATTTCATTTACAATGAATTGTGAAGATTCGTACATACTTTGTAGTCAATTGTTCATGTGATTTAACAGTATATCTAACACCCTTATTCTTCTACAGGTACCAGACGTACAACGGACAATACAGGAAGGAGAAACGTCTTGATGACGGTACAGTCATTGGGACATACGGCTGGGTGGACGCAAATGGGCTCCTGCGTCTCTACGATTATATAGCCGACACAAAGGGCTACCGTGTCGTTCGCCAGAAAACCATGAGAGTGCCTAAGATTACCGAACCACCCCCAGTAACCTTAGTAACAGCAGCCCCAAGTATCTTGCGTCCAACAGAACCGAGTATATCACAGTTGATTGATGCGACGAAGCGACCTGTGATACCAGCACCTACAGAAATCCATTCAAAACGCATCCCTTCACCTGGTGTTCCGGGCTCGGAGCCTACTAGTAGAGGTCCAACTGCAAGTGCTCCACTCTTAGAATCCACTAAGAAAGATCCCAGTGCCGATGTTCCAGGCTCGGAACCTACTTGGAGAGATCCTACTGCCAATGTTCCAAGCTATGAGTCCACTAGGATAGATCCTTCTTCTATTGGTTCTCAAGGGACTCGCATCCTCCCTGGCAGACAACCTTACGTGACATCCAATACAAGAACACGGACAAGGGGCAGTACAAAGTGGGGAGGGCGGCAATCAGCCTCGCACGCTCCTAGTCCACAACTGCGACCATTCCAGCGTACAAAACCAAAACAAGGTACATTGTAATTATTATATTTATGAGGAAGCGTTAAACCTGCGGGGATCGTACAATACTTGGTTGACGGTAGGTAATAAGGTTTGAGTCCAAAAGGGTAGTTCGAATTCCATGGATCAAGCGCCCTTTCCAGCGTCAAGACCCACCTCACTTGATGGGAAAACAGGGTATAACATGTATTTACTTGTCAATGTATCATCTTAAAGGTGCCTTGATGCAGTTTGGAGCTCTTCATCCAAGAAACTGAATATATACTTCCCTTCCTTGGATCGAACCTGAATGCTTGCCTTTCTCCAGACGCGGTATGACTCCTATGGGTTTAGTGCTTCCTTTCTTAAAATAGATTAAAAAATGTCAATGTAATGCAGTAGGCATATGGCCCATGTTAGGCAGGTCTAACTCAACCCATTCAAATACCCATCCAACCTATATTTAAAGCTGCCTAAAGTTTTCGCCACCAGTGACATTAATATTATAATCAAGGGTGAGCACTAAACCCGTAGGATTATGCAGCGCCAATGCATACGAGTTGGTTCCACTCATTACAACTATTGCTAAACCAGTAATTTTCAAGCATTATCCTCTCTAAATCAAAATTTGTCCAACCTGAATTCATTGAGAGGCCTGTCCTGGTTAGATACATTCAGGACGTTATTTATACCCCCTACTTATTTTTGTTTTCCATCTGTACACTTTAATCATAACCCCTTGACTAAGTTTTTACAGGAGCCCGAATTCACTGCCTTCTGCATGTGATCATATGAGCGGTTTCTGATGCATAGGAATAATTTCATAATCTTTCCTGTATATTTTCCTGGGCATTTATGTCTATTCCGAAATATGGAGAACAGAAATGAGGCCTTGCCAAGCATATTATTTAAAGTGGAAGTGCAACCCAAGGACTTCGATTATTTATACTTTTTGATATGAAGTCAAGAATCCTATTAATTTTATTACCAACAGTTGGCTTTAAATCTTTGCTACCAAGACCTCCTAAATCTCCTCGTTCGGTTTGACTAAGCTCTACATTATTTAATTTGCAAGTACCAGTTTTCTTCTTGTCACAGGATAAGAATCTTACACGTGTCCGCATTGAATCTCATGTTACTTCTCCGACCACACTAACCTATCTTAGTCATCCTGAGGCTTGCTAAGTCCTCAAACTAACCCAGCCACCATAAGGAAAGCAGTATAATACTGAAGTGGATATTCAACTTGCTACTGTGCTAATAATAAAAATAAATAAATAAATAAATATATATATATATATATATATATATATATATATATATATATATATATATATATATATATATATATATATATATATATATATATATATATATATATATATATATATATATATATATATATATATATATATATATATATATATATATATATATATATATATGTCGTGCCGAATATGTAAAACTGGTCAATTAGCAAGAACTCATTTAAAATTAAGTCCTTTCTGAAATTTTCTCTTATACGTTTAAAGATATATTTTTTTCATTAATGTTAATAAAAAAAATTTAATTTTGCATCAAAAGAATCTTAGAAAACTTACCTAACCTTATTGTAACAAGAACAATTTATTTTAGCCTAACCCAACTAAATATATTTTAAATACGTTTACAATAATTTAGTACTAAACAAACACAATCAAATATATTTTTTCTCGTTAGGTTCAGAATGATTTTGGCGAAATTATTGCATACACAAATTTTCACTTGTCCTTTACTGCACGTATAAGTTCTGTCAAGCACCTTAACTACTGGGAACGCTTGGAAGCACTTGACTTGTACTCGTTGGAACGCAGGAGGGAGAGATATATCATAATCTACACTTGGAAAATCTTGGAAGGAATGGTCCCAAATCTGCACACAGAAATCACTCCCTACGAAAGTAAAAGACTGGGCAGGCGATACAAAATGCCCCCAATAAAAAGTAGGGGCGCCATTGGTACACTAAGAGAAAACACCATAAGTGTCCGGGGCCCAAAACTGTTCAACAGCCTCCCATCAAGCATTAGGGGAATTGCCAATAAACCCCTGGCTGCCTTCAAGAGAGAGCTGGACAGATACCTAAAGTCAGTGCCGGATCAGCCGGGCTGTGGCTCGTACGTTGGACTGCGTGCGGCCAGCAGTAACAGCCTAGTTGATCAGGCCCTGATCCATCGGGAGGCCTGGTCATGGACCGGGCCGCGGGGGCGTTGATCCCTGGAATAACCTCCAGATAACCAGGTATGGCAAGATGAGCGTTGCAATTTAAGCCAAGATAGCAAATTCTGCCTATTCGGCACGACATATATATATATATATATATATATATATATATATATATATATATATATATATATATATATATATATATATATATATTAACAAGTCGGTCGTCTCCCACCGAGGCAGGGTGACCTAAAAAGAAAGAAAATCCCCAAAAAGAAAATACTTTCATCATCATTCAACACTTTCACCTCACTCACTTTCCCCTCAAGGAAGGTTCCTTGATGTTGGTGAGGGGCTCTTGATTTAGGGAATTGGATCTGTGCTCCAGTTCCCCGAATTAAGCCTGAATGCCTTCCACATCCCCCCCCCAGGTGCTGTATAATCCTCCGGGTTTAGCGCTTCCGCCTTGATTATAATAATAATAATCACCACACTCACACATAATCACTGTTTTTACAGAGGTGCTCAGAACACAACAGTTTAGAAGTATATACCTATAAAGATACACAACATATCCTTCCAAACTGCTAATATCCCAAACCCTCCTTTAGAGCGCAGGCATTGTACTTCCCATTTCCAGGACTCAAGTCCGACTATATGAAAATAACCAGTTTCCCTGAATACCTTCACTAAATATTACCCTGCTTACACTCCAACAGCTCGTCAGGTCCCAAGTATCATTCGTCACCATTCACTCCTATCTAACACGCTCACGCACGTTTGCTGTGTGTTTATACAATAAAATATAATATATATATACATTATTATTATTATAATCAAGGGGAAGCGCTAAACCCGGAGGATTATACAGCGCCTGGGGGGGGGGATGTGGAAGGCATTCAGGCTTAATTCGGGGAACTGGAGCACAGATCCAATTCCCTAAATCAAGAGCCCCTCACCAACATCAAGGAACCTTCCTTGAGGGGCCAATATATATACAGTAAAGTAAATTTTACTCGCCTGGGCACTAATGGGAAGCGGTGTTGGATTTCACTGCCAATGCAACTAGCAACGTGTCCATCATTCAATGCCGTTTTTCTTTCTTAGTCTCGCTATCAACAGTCCTTCTGAGAAAGTTTGACTATCAGCAGTCTTTGTTACAAACTCTGCTTCTACAACCACTAATGCACAATACCAATAACACTTGAATATCAGTAATAAGAGTCAGGAGAGCCTCGTGTAACTACCCGCCACTCACCTGCTCACTGGTTTATGTCACAGTTTCTGACTTCCACTTAACATTACCATTCAATAATTTCAACAATCTTAAATTGTAGATACGCCCCAATGAATCACACACAAAGTTACTTTACCATTACCAAACAGTTAACATTTTGTGGAAAATTAGTTTTTTTTTTAATCTCGAGTTCAAATATATTGTGTTGCACATATTTAAAAATGTGCTGGATGAGATAGGTTGATGAGATTTATTTAGTTTATGGAGCAGCAATAAACCCCAATGGGGGTCATACTGTATGACCCCAGTGGACGATAGCTCCCATTCCTTGGATCAAGACCCCTTCAGTAGCATCAAAGCACCTCTTCTGAAGGAGTTAACATTATATTGCGGGGAGGCACTAAACCAGAAGGGGTCATACAGCTTCTGGGGAATAGGGAATGGGAGGTAATCAGATTCGATCCAAGGAAAATGAGGGTAGCTCCAAATCTCCGGATCAAGAGCATTTCACCATCGTCAAGGCATCTCCCATGAAGAATGGGACAAAGCGCGAATAAAAAAAAGAGGATAAACAAACCTGTTCCAATAATTTAATTTCAATTGATATACTACAAAAAAGTGATAATCGCGTATGGTTCATGCATTTATTTATTTCTGGGCGCTAAACCCGTAGCAATAAAGTGCGATCAAAGGGAAAAACAGGTCCAAACCCTTGAATCAAGAGCCCTTCTCATTGGCATCAAGACACCTACCTTGAGGGGTATGGACCTTACATCATTATTATTATCAATGGGGAAGCGCTAAACCCGTAAGATGGACCTTACAGTGCTCAGTTTTAGACAAGAAATTATTATTTGCGTGGAAGGTGGGGGTAATGGTACTATTATAATTTTCAGATAAGCAGTTTGTGACGCGGGTGACAGTGACTCACTCGCTGGATCTTTTCCTCATGTGACCTTGACTTTCAGATCCACCCTATAAATTATTATTCACGAATAACCATACGAGAATGGAACTAATGACGACGTTTCGGTCCCGTTAGTTCATGTTTCAGGTCGGACCGAAACGTCATCTTAAGTTTCATTCTTCTATGTGCGGGTTATTTGTGTATTGTTCCGGTCATGGCTTTGTGACTATATTTATTAGTGTTATGACATTCATAGAGGAGCACTAAGCCCGTAGGGATCACATAGCTCCTGGGAGAATGGGGGGCATTCAGATTCGGTCCAAGGAATGGGGAGCAGGTTCAATTCCTTCGATCAAGAGCCCTCACCTACATCAAGGGCCTTGAGCCCTTTACCGGCATAAAGGAATCTCCCTTCACCTCACTGTGCAGAAATTATTCAAAAATTAAACTCTGAACCAAAAATGGGTCATACAGCGCTTAAACGGTAGAGAAAAGGCATGTTTAAGAGAAGACAAGTGCTAAAGGAAATTAAAATTTTGTGCAATAAAATAGTTTCATCTAGCAAATCATAGATTATTATTTTCATCAAAACTAAGCGCTAAACCCGGGAAATCATAGAGAATCAGCACTTAAGGGTATCCAGAGTAAGGGCGTTCTGGTGTCGAAAAAAAGGGGACGAAACCAAGTTCTACGGTCCTTTTGATTATTATTTAAAAAAAACAAGCGTTATACGGGCTCTTTGATAAACAGGATAATCAATGAAAAGGTGTTGGATTGTCAACGACACCCGGAATCTCAGCAAGGTTAGGTAAGGTTTGTCAGGAAACAAGTGTTTCCTGACGCAGGTTTCAGTCATATGATGACCCGCCGTTGAAGCTTTTGGTCATCTGACCGAGGCCTTCCACTGGCTTACCAGTGGTCATAGATATAACAATTTAGCTCGGTGAGGGGTGTTAGGAGTCTCTCCACGAAATGTACTTGGGCGAAATATTTGCAGCTGATGGGAAGTAAATTATAAATATCCAAAATCTGGATAAAAAGGCTTCAAGGAAGAATATTTGGATTTCTTCCTGAAGCCGTTTGAATATTCCACTTCCCCTACCACCCCATCTTTTCATTCTTTTTTACCAATAGGTATATTTTATTACATATGGTACAAAAGGTTTAAGAGATACATTGTTGATATAAAGATGGCATATACAGTACATGAGATGTGAGAGATAAATGTCTAGTACATATTGTTACATGTTTGTCACTGATTATAATGCGAAAATCTCATCCAGCTCTTCAGAACTGGGGGGCGTGCCTAAAATATAGCAAGCATTACCCCTCTGAACAGCAGCGCTGAGTCGCTGGAACAGAAAACTAGCTGCCCTGGGATCCCTAGTTACCCTGATGAATCTTTTGCCTAGCTCCTTAAGGAACTTAGATGCATTCTTTCTCCATGAGCCAAGGGTCTCTGAGCCTATGGGAACAAACATATAATGATGGGCAAGTTCTCCATATTTTCTAGACTTTGGGGACTCCCTGAAGCTGGCGGCTGCCCCTCCTTCCTCCCTGGTGTATTGGAGATAGGTATCAGCCAAGGTAGATGCACATGTGTAGGCCTACACCACCTGCTTACCGTCTGTCCTGGCTTGAAGTGTGATACCATCCGGACGCTTCTGGCTGCCATCAGATCTGCATAGTTGGGGTGGCTCCCTTACTGCTGGGCATCTGGCTGTTGTGAGGCTCCTCTTGACAATGTTATTAACCTCCTCATGTCTTGCAATCTTTCTCTCGGATTTACAGCACACAAGACCATGGTACCCGAATCGGTCTGCTGCTTCATTGCCACAAATACACCTGTGTTCGGCGACAATAGGGGCAGCAAGTCGAAGGGCAATACCAATGCGGATGGTCTGTGGGTCGAGCCATTTGCCAAGGCTGGAATTGGGAACAGCCAACAGAAAGTCCCCTGCATAAGCAGCTCTCACTGCCAGGAGGCAGGCTCTATCCTTCCCTGACACACTCTCAAGCACTGTTGAGGCTATTTTCTCCACTATCGGGCCATCCCAGTGCGACTGTTTGTAGTTGTTGGGGGGAGCAGGTCTGGTTTCAGAGCCCGTTAGATTATCCCAGATCATGGCTCCGTCAATGAACTTTTGATCAGTCTTTATCTAAAGAAATTTCATTTTACAGATGTGAACACTAATGTTAGAAGACAGGCTACAGGAGAGAGCACAGGTGTGGCCAGCTACTCACCAGGTACAGGAGAGCAGAGGGCAGGTGTGGCCAGCTACTCACCAGGTACAGGAGAGCAGAAGGCAGGTGTGGCCAGCTACTCACCAGGTACTAATGATTTACCTGCAGAAGGAAAGTTCACAATCAACTACGATCTGGGGAACCAGTTCCATTTTGAAAAAATACTCCCAGACGGCACTAAAGTTGGCAAGTAAGTTGAATTGATATTTTTATCGTAATAATCATGGGGAAGCACTTAATTAAAGGGGAATGGAAGGTCATCAGGTTTGACCAAAGGTAGGGGAAGAATAGTTACATTTTCTTAATTCAAAATCCTTCATCAGCATGAAGGCACTCTGTTGAACAGTGCTGTTATATTCACAGTAAAGGGCTAATTACCTTATTGATTAGCAAACCAGGGACCAGATCAGTTATATTATATTCACAATTATTAGCATATTTATGGATTATTATTATAACCAAGTGCTAAACCCATAGGAGTCATACAGCACTGCATGTAGTAGTATAAATCTTGTTAATGGATACTGACAGTGGTTTATAAAAAAAACATGAGCAAAAACTAGGGCATGTTTATTTTGAAAAATATGAAGTCCTCGGATTTGATTCACACTTTTATACAGCCAGTTAAATTGCAAAAAATGCTTATTATTGTTTATTACATATAATTATGTTTGTACTGTGCACTGATTAATGCTTTGCCCAGACACGGCTATGTGGACCCGCTGGGAATCCTGCGAGTATCCTACTACACGTCGGGTCCTGCAGGACACACACAGCGTCAGGAGAGTGGATGGATAGGCTCACGTGACCCATACACTTCATAGGACCCATCACATTTCAATCCTTGAGGAATTTACAAGATTGTCTCAATGCCAGGAAGGTAGCCGAATGATCCTCCCATTCTGCACATCATATGGCTAATGATCCCCACATCAAGAAATCCTGTGACCCATATAGGAATGTTTTTAGTAAAAGAGCTAAGCTCACATGGGTTATCTTGGGTAAACTGGAGTGAAGGCTCGACCCTCCTCCCGGTAATCGCACCATGCAATCAAATGGGCATGACAAATATATTACTAATAAGATGATGTGTCGTGAGCATCACTCCTGAGGAAACTGAGTCAAGAACGTCAGTGACTGACCCAAAAACATTTAAAAGGGTTCACCTCTGCCATGTGTCTTTCGAATGTTTATTAAAGAAATTAATATTTTTGAAAATAGAAAAAAATAGACATTATTACAAACATTAGTGATGCCAAGACTTTAATTTAAATCAGCAAAATGTGCATTAGTTGTAAACCTGAAAATGGCCTATTATTATATTCAAGGGAAGTGCTAAACACATAGGGTTTAGTGCCTGGGGAATGGGAGGTAATTAGATTTAATTACCTAGCACCATCTACCTGCATAACCCCCTTCCCTTCAAGGATAAACATGATGAATTAAGTTTTTTAAATATCTGTCCGACTGCTAATCAAGGCTGCTGGTGTTAATACAGTCATTTTAACTCGGCTGTGTCTCTCTACATTAACCATGAAACTAAGATTGTTATTCAGTTCCTGGCAAAATAATCATGCAATGTGATCACTGATCCAGTGAGAGTACTATACATATAGTGTGACTAATGGGACCCAGGCTGCAAAAAGTGCCCATTGAGAGCTTGTTTGATTAACATTGTGCTCAGATTGTTTATAAATCATGGGGAAGTGCTAAACTATTGGGAAGAGGAAGTAAACAGGTTTGATCCAAGGGAAGGGTAGTGCCAATTCCTCTTCCCTTCACCTACATGTGTAACCCTTCCTAGAAGCATTTTTCTCTCCAAGCAATAAACTATGTGAAGAACTGAAGTATGACAAGTGTGTTATGGTGATCACATTACTGTTCGCAAAAATCACTAAAAGAATTATAGCTATATTAAACAGCAAGAAAAAAATTAGTGCTAAACCTCAAATAACTGATGTTAATTATATATATGTGATTGGTGTAGTTTCTGCTACTGCAGCCCAACTTCCATTGTGGCCACCTGATCAACGAGGCTGTTCCTACCTGCAGTTCGCAGACCTGCATAGCCAGTACAACCTGGCTAATGAGTCACCTGCAGGAAGCTTAGTGTCTTCTTCAGGACCTTCGTGTCGGCAATATTTATTATCTTTGAAAGCAGAAGGTTGAAAAGTCGTGAATCTCAAGGATTCATCTAATAACTTCGCAATTGCACTCTTTCTGCTGTCACAATGGAAAAGAAATTACATTATTTTGGCTTGAAACATTACTGAAATGTTGTAGTGATGTTAAAGTACTGTACTATAATTCCACTGTACTAGCACAGCTGAAATATTATAACTTAAGTGCTGGTTAAGTAATTATGTATTGTGATATATATAGTGATTTAAATTTAAGTGTTGATGTATTGTGGCTTATAATAGTGCTAGTCGTGTTGGAATATAAAGTATACTGTTGGTAAAGTTCTGAAGTATTGTGACAATGTTAGCAGGAGAATATCATTGTAACATACAGTAGCCTATTGTTATTGTTAATAGTGTTGTAAATGAACATGGATTGTGGTATTGATGTGTCACAACTAAGACATCATAAGTGTTGGAACCTAGTACATAACTTATTGTTGCTTAATTACAGCACAACACAATACTGACATATTTATACTGTAGTAGTGTACTAATGAGGTACTGTTGAGGTTTAGTATATTGAAAAATTCAATAGTATACTACTGTTAATACAATACGGGAATTGAAATATTTCAGGTGTTAAATACTGGAATCAGGTGATGAAAAATATGAAAAGGCCTTCATTGTATTAGAGACTATTAGATTTTTTTCAATAGATCTTTCACAGTAAACTATTAAAGGATTCTTGTAATCACAAAATGATAATATATAGCATATTCCTTGTGCTGGTTCAACCATGAAAAACAATGTCTGACCTTAATATTATAGTATATTTGTGGAAGTGCTAAACCCACATGGGTCATATTAATTGTAAAATGCGTGTAATAGATATCTTTAACATGAAGATTTCTTGTTAGCACGTGTGAGAGGCATTATTGAGTTCAGGTCCTTGTCTGAGTTAGTCTATAATTTTTTCTTAAAATGTCCAATATTAAATGGAGTATGCCATGAACATAGTTTTATTTGTGAAAATGGTAAGAAATGCAAACTAAGGAAATCCAGTGTAACCCAACCTAACATAATATAACTTTACTCCTTAGCGGTAGATATGGGAATTGTGAGTGTTTACAGTCAATGCATCTTTGTTTATCCTGATTGACCAGACGTGTTACATGGCAAATACTAACAATTGATTGACTCGATGGGCCAAAATAAATACATCTTAAATTAAATTTTAGATAAGAAATTACAATTGTAGGGGTACATATTATTATTATTATTATCAAACCAAGCACTAGACCTTTACCTAAGGGTCACAGCACTTAGGGGTACATTATTATTATTATTATAATCAAAAAGAAGCGATAAACCACAAGAGCTATACAGCACTGCACTTAGGGGTACAGATAACATTTATATTTTACAGCATAAAGTAGTAAGTCAGTTCAGACCAGGACCTAAACTCACCATTAGCCTAAGTGAGTTGTATTAGGATATTTATATTATTTTATTCGTAAGCAAGTGCTAAACCTATTAAGATTTAATCCAAATGATGGTAGCTCCAATTCTTGGAACAATAGCCCTTCACTAATAAGGAAGCCCCCCCCCTGTCTACCTTGAAGGAACAACCTTTCTTTCTATTTAGAGCAAGCAAAAATTTGTAACTAATATCTAAACCATGAGAATATAGTCAGCATTTCTTTGTAAATATAGAATTAAAGACATTTTAAAATACGTATATCGATTTGCTTGTTTTAAACTACAATATATTTCACTTAGATTTTGCAAACAAAATTCACCACAGACTGTTTAAGTGGAAATTCAAGTAGTATATATAAACAACTATATAACAAGAACAGGTTTATTTTATACACGTCACTCATACCTTTTAGAAAGGCTCAGGCCTAACAAATTATCTAATTTTTTTTATTTTGTATTTTACTCGTGAAGCTAGAAACCATGGTTTAGACAGCAACACAGGGTTGATCCTAGGTTGACATTACAATATTCACACAAAAGTGCTGATATCCATGTCATTAATGGCTGTCCTTTGCTTAAGAGCTATAGGAATGTAGGCTCTTACCCATGACTTTTTTCCCCTGTAAATTTAAGCATTTTGTCTTCATTTATTTTAGTTTTCCTACAGCACAGTACTGTAATGCATTTAGTTTCTAGTATGTTGTGAATGGTTGTGCTTGACAGTTCAGCTTTGGGGAATGTCCCTCAATAGTAGTAATAATAATAATAATATAAAACAATAAATGCTAAACCCCAGAGCAATAATATAGCTGGTTACTGCATCAACTTCTGAGGATACCAAACACTGTCCAGTCCCAGGCTTAAGCCTGTCTGGCCCTGTTATTCATTAAATGAATAATCAGTGCTGATTGTATAACTAACATATAAATGAATTTCATATCTCAGCTATTCAAGTTGGTGTACCACATTTGTACTACAGAATAGTCAGGCCTTATTGTTAAAGCTTTAAAAATGACACTTCCTAACACATAAGTGGCCTAATGCATCACCCGGGCATTATTCTCGTACTTATATTTCAGTAACTAGTGTATTCATTCAGGTCACTGTGAAAACTCTCTAGATTATTGTCAAAGAATGTGAATTCTTTCCCTCAGATATGCAACATCTTACATAACTACAAGTAACCTGCCCTTTTAAGTTACGACATTAGTTTTTTACTAAAAATATTAGCGTCAATTTTTCTGTATACCGTACTGTTAGTCTAGATTAGGTTAGTCAGCCCATTCTCTTAGCAATATTTATAATTCTGACAGTTCATAAACTTTAATTTGCAATATAGAATTTTTAAGCCATTTCTTCTTAACAGCAAATTTCATATTTCATTTTGGTTAAGGTTAGGCGTAGTTAAGAGTGTCATCAAGCAATCAAAATAAACCATTTATAACATATCTGAAGGCTAATAAGTGAAACTGGTGCAGGAGAAAGAACTGGGACCAACCAAGGGGTCCACCATTTGCATATTTACATCTTGATTCCAGTTTTATTTTTGCCCTTGCAGGTATAGTATAATTGGTTAATTTTTTGCTAAAGAACACTTAAACCTAATTATAGATAACTTAAATAGAGGAATTTGCTTGAAGATTTGGAACATAAACTGTTTAAACACAACTGTTGCTGAAGATAATGGGTTACTTATGAATGATGTAACAGAAAACAGGGATTATTATATTTATGACCAGGTGGAGGGAAAGAACCCATAAGGGTCAATGGTCAGCCAGTTCCTGGGAAAAGGGGAAGCAATCAGGTTCAATTCATGGAAGGGCAGGGCAGGTCCAGTACACTGGATGAATAGCCCCTCAACAAACCCTCTTTAAGGGGAGAAAATGGGGAACCATGGAGAAGACGAGCAAAACCAATGTTCTGGCTTTATGTAGCTTTCTCTTAGGATGTGTTATAAGAGTGAATTAAACCCAATGATGACTCGGAGAGTTTGGTTGATGTGATAACACTAGCCTCATGACACACACATCAACCCAGTTTATTCTTAGTGTTTCCCCATACTCAACACCTGCAATCTGAAGCACTATTTATTGTTGAAGTGCTCCTAACCCTGTGATGGTAGTACAACATAACCTGCTTTATGTGCCATTTTTAACCAACCAGTGATCAACTGACATGTCAGTTATAGTGTAGTCAAGTACATAGTATGTTTTATGGTGGTATGGCATACAGGTGTAAGAAAGCAAGCCACATCATATACTTGTATATTTCTAACTTCACTGTGTTAAACACCTGGTCTAGCTATTCATCTTCCCACACTAAGTATAATATTAAGAATATATACGTACAACAAGGAACCAGATGTCGAGTTATATATATATTTATACTCCAGTGCTTTTTAGGCAGTCAAACAAGCCTAACTAAGGTAATCTACAAATTGATACTGAACAAGTATAGTATGTATTAAATAATTTTCCTGTATCAGTATATTTTCACGAATTAACATGTATACAGCTTTTTATTTCTTTTCCAAACTTAACTTTACAACCTACCCTAGCTTTGCTAAAATTAATTTTATTCCAACCAGACTTGCTTCAGACATCCTTTTATTTAGTTACCAGTCATCAGCATCAGTGAAATAAAAAAAAAAATTTTTTTTGAGAAGCTATTGCAACACAAGATTACACTTGGCTTATTTGTTGAAAGTTTGTTGCTATATAAGCCAAGTTCACTAGCTCTGCCTAAAAAGCACATATTTAACCATGCCATTAGTTACTGCACGTAACGTTGTTAGTGTAAAATTGTATGTGATATAAAGCGTACCCATGATTCTACTTCTTTAAATGTCACATCATACCTCTTTTAATAGTAATAATAATATATTCACAAAATGAATTATAACTCTTTAGTTATATATTGTACAACCTTATTTATTTTTAAGTGGCATTAACAGGTTATATATAGTGTACAGATCGACTCATGATACCATCTTGAAATTATGAGTAGTATTTACAGTGCCTAAATTCTTGTATACATACATATACAGGAATATACCACAGTGTCCTGTAACAGTATTGCAATTATCATAAAATGATTCACAGGGGAGTTCTAAGGTAATGGGAGGTAACCAGGTTTGATTAAAGGAAATGGAGGGTAGTTCCAGTTCCTCAGACCAAGAGCTTTTTTGCAGCATCAAGGCATCCCTCTTAAAGGGAAATGTGAAATAAATTGATAATTTGACAATTAAAGATGTTTATTTGCCAGAATAATTACCACATTCACCAAGGGGATACTGCAGTCTATATCCCATTTGGTAAGAGTTTTTACTCTCATTAGTGTGATAATTCAGCAAATAAATGATCTCAAAATTAGTGTGTATAATTTATGGAGTATTTTGTAAGGTGTTTGTGTGTATGAGAGGATAAGAATATTCTGAGTAACAAAACTACCAAGCAACAAACCTGATAATATGCTATGTGCCAATAGTTGTGTGATGTAGCACACACATATCTAACTACTGCATCAGCTACACAGTCGTGTACCTACTTATTTGTGGTTGCTGGGGTCGAGTCTTATGTCTTGGCCCTGCCTCTTAACTGCCATTACTGGGACATGAGATGCAATCACAAAAATGACCAACACTTAACCAGTTACTTGAAGCACATTACATGTATTTATAACAATCATGTGCAGTGCTGTAGTAATAAGTAATACTATACTGTAAAAGCTATATGGTATCTACATAACTACCTTGATCCACTCTAGGTTCAATACGTCATATGCAAAAGAAATAAAACCATAGGGGTATTAATACCTTAGAATGAAAGGGTAGCTCCATATCTTTGGACCAAGAGTCCTTCACAGCTGTCAACACTTATTAGAATCAGTGACATCACACACATTAGTTAAATATGCATCTCAATCACACTATTTATGTGATAGCAAAAGGAAATAATTTCTAAGGCAGAACTATATACTATATATATTTTTTTTTTAGCAAGTCGGCCATCTCCCACCGAGGCAGGGTGACCCAAAAAAGAAAGAAAATCCCCAAAAAGAAAATACTTTCATCATTATTCAACACTTTCACCTCACTCATACAAAATCACTGTTTTTGCAGAGGTGCTGAGATACAACAGTTTAGAAGCATATACGTATAGAGATATATAACATCTCTCTCCAAACTCTCAATATCCCAAACACCTCCTTTATAGTGCAGGCATTGTACCTCCCATTTCCAGTACTCAAGTCCAGCTATATAAAAATAACCAGTTTCCCTGAATCCCTTCAATAAATATTACCCTGCTCACACTCCAACAAATCGTCAGGTCCCAAAAACCATTCATCTCCATTCACTTCTATCTTACACACTCACGCACGCTGGCTGGAAGTCCAGCCCACAAAACCTCCTTTACCCCCTCCCTCCAACCTTTCTGAGGACGACCCCTACCCTGCCTTCCTTCCCTTACAGATTTATACGCTCTCCATGCCATTCTATTTTGATCCATTCTCTCTAAATGACCAAACCACCTCTACAATCCCTCTTCAGCCCTCTAACTAATGCTTTTATTAACTCCACACCTTCTCCTAATTTCCACACTCCGAATTTTCTGCATAATATTTACACCACACATTGCCCTTAGACAGGACATCTCCACTGCCTCCAACTGCCTCATCGCTGCAGCATTTACAACCCAAGCTTCACACCCATATAAGTGTTGGTACCACTATACTTTCATTGATTCCCTTCTTTGCCTCCATGGATAACATTTTTTGTCTCCACATATACCTCAACGCACAACTCACCTTTTTTCCTTCATCTATTCTATGGTTAACCTCATCCTTCATAAATCCATCCGCTGACACGTGAGCTCCAAAATCTCTGAAAACATTCACTTCTTCCATACTCCCTCCAATGTGATATCCAATTTTTCTTTATCTAAATCATTTGATACCCTCATCACCTTACTCTTATCTATGTTCACTTTCAACCTTCTACCTTTACACACCCTCCTAAACTCGTCCATTAACCTTTGCAACTTTTCTTTAGAATCTCCCATAAGCACAGTATCATCAGCAAAAAGTAACTGTGTCAACTCCCATTTTGTATTTGATTCCCCATTATTTAATCCCACCCCTCTCCCGAACACCCTAGCATTTACTTCTTTTACAACCCCATCTATAAATATATTAAACAACCATGGTGACATTACACATCCCTGTCTAAGACCTACTTTTACCAGGAAGTAATCTCCCTCTCTCCTATACACCCTAACCTGAGCCTCACTATCCTCATAAAAATTCTTTACAGCATTTAGTAACTTACTACCTATTCCATATACTTGCACCATCTGCCACATTGCTTCCCTATCCACTCTATCATATGCCTTTTCTAAATCCATAAATACAATGAAAACTTCCCTACCTTTATCTAAATACTGTTCACATATATGCTTCAATGTAAACACTTGATCTACACATCCCCCACCCACTCTAAAGCCTCCTTGCTCATCTGCAATCTTATTCTCTCCCTTACCTCTAATTCTTTCAATAATAATCGTACCATACACTTTTCCTGGTATACTCAGTAAACTTATCCCCCTATAATTTTTACAATCTCTTTTGTCCCCCTTCCCTTTATGTAAAGGAACTATACATGCTCTCTGCCAATCCCTAGGTACCTTCCCCTCTTTCATACATTTATTAAACATAAATACCAAATACTATACTATATAAATACATATATCTGTACATTGTATCTAAATTAAATTAAAAAATCTCAGTTTTTTACTTGCCCAGTGTCTGTTAACAATTATGTAGTGTACTTTGAAACTGAATGTTGGTCCTGGATGTTAGTGGTAGGCTAGGCTAATCCTTTGGCATCAGTACCGGTACGAGTTAGTGGAGGTTCATCTCGGATAACCAGAGTGGTGTGTTTCAGTCCCCTGTCACTTTTGTAATGTTGGTAATATTAGTCAGCAGTTTTCTGGCTCTTCAACTTGTAGTTGGGCTGAGGCTTTGATATTCTCTGGCAAGTAGAGGAAGTTTGAGGTTTTTGCCATAATGTTAGCACATATAACATGGGACGGAGTACTATTTGGTAATGTTCATAATGTAGATCAGGGAATGTCAGGAGTACTGGGAAATTTGTAGTGCAAGTCTGGGTTCTGGTACAGAGTATTGTAGTGTAGGTCATTGGAGCTGGTAACTGTAGTTCAGGGGTTCTAAGCTTTACAATTAACAACTTTAGTGAATTTCTGCAAGATCCAGTTAACTGTTGTCCGATTAACTGACAGTTTGAGTAACGAGGAAAACAAGGTATATGACTAGTGACACACCTCTCATATGAACTTTCAACACCTATATTTCAGTGTCTCTTATCTAACAAAAAAACTGGTCATTTTCTGGTGTGGCCAAGCTTGAGGTGTTGAAGTGACACTTAGATAGTTATAAGTGTTGAAATAATAACTCGTGCGGTATGCTCACATTAACTCCAGCAGGAGGAATGTGTGAGCCAGTATGTGAGTTTTTACTAACTCTGTGATAACTGCTCCTTACTCAATTATACTTGTACAAAATGTTAATAATAAATGGGATCCATCCTCAATTATTGTATTAATCCCCCCCCCTTTTTTTTTTTGGTTTAATATTATTAGGGATCCCCCAAGAGGGTAACTTGAATACAATAGTCAATTTTTTCATTCAAGATTTCTGTGCAATAACTTCAGATAACTTCTAATTAACTTGAAGCTTTCCTTGTGTATCATACTCGGTGGAATGTTTGGATTGATATTGGACTGTGTAGCTGCCACTTTTATTTAAAATTTGGTGAAACCACACTTAAACATGATAAACCAACCAATCCTCTATTGTTCATTCAGAGGCATCAGTAAATAATCTTCCTAAGGCAGTGAGTCAGAAATGAACACCTCCCTCATTGATGGGAATTTGGGTATATGCTTGGAAAGAGTGCACTAATTATTAGCATTACACAAAAAAACAAGCACCAAACCTAATGGGTCATACAATACATGAAAAATTGCAATGTCATTCTGTACACAGTACTGGCCCCTGATATTGTTCAGCATTATCCCACAATTATATGAAGCTCAAGGGGTGATATCCCTTCAAGAGGGGTGCCTGAAGGCTAGTGAAGGGCTCTCAGTCCAAGAAATTGGAGCTACCCTCCTCTGCCCTGGATCAAATCTTAGTACCTTTCATTCCTTACTCTGCAACCCTTTTGGGTTCAGCCCATCCTCATGGTTAGCTATCACCTTTGCAGATACTGTATATCAGTTTCTTAACATTTTGGAGTATCAAAATTAAAGATTGGAGAACCTTAAGAACCCTTTAATTAAAAAAATAATCCATTCATTATATGGCAAAAAGTTCCTGAAAATACTAAATTAACATGAAATTTTCTTAAAACCCCAAGCCTACAAAACAAAAGATGCAGTTACAAATATTTAAACTAATATTACTGAAAACATTATATAAATGGAACATTAAAAATTTCAAACACTACTCTATTTACAATATACAGTACTTTATTGGTTGTGTATAATATTGCGATTGCCTTACATAAGAAGGCTATTCATATTAGTACCCTGGAGGGTTAATAACTTATGATAACCCAAGAAAGCCAAGCAGTGTAACTTATTTCCATTGGGGTCCTTCCCTAGGATGCAACCCACATCAGCTATCAATTTCTATGTCATCTGTTTACTGCTACTGGAAGGTAACAAGCAGTAGGTGTCAGGAGACTTGCCCATAAATTAAACCTTGCCTATGAGATGTGACTCCTGATGCTTTCAGTTGCGAGCCGAATGCGCTACCACTGCACTATGAGGTAGCTATTCATATTTACATTATATTTTTACAAATACATCATAAAAAAATACCAAACATTTGGTTACCACTAAAAAACAACATTTTGACAATGGAGTTATTTGTAATCATTATTTGTGGAAGTGGTATCACACTGGAATAACAGTTGTCCTCTTACCTGCTCCCAGTTTCGAGGGTTCTTCCACCATCACAGTCTGGCCTGAGGCCTAACGATCCTGCTGACTGCCTAATCAACCAGACTGTTGCTGAAAGCAGCCTGCAGGCCTACATCGCTAAAATAAAATGAGCTGGATGAGGAAATGGAGGCAAATTAAATATAAAGCTACAAGAATAGATATAGTAAGACCCAAGAACCAGAAAACAGAAATTCCAATCAAAGAAGTCTTCAGAGGCAGGGCCAGGAGCCAAGTTTGGCCCCCAAGTAAATAAAACTTGGTGAGTACGATCCAGCTGATCTAGAATTTGCTGCAAGAAATAATTCAGTTTCCTCTTGAAAATCTCTTGATAAGAGTATGAAATTCTCCATGGGGAAGTGGATCAGAATTCTTCCTCCGTAAGCCATGCGTGTTGTAAGAGGCGACTAAAATGCCAGGAGCAAGGGGCTAGTAACCCCTTCTCCTGTATATATTACTAAATGTAAAAGGAGAAACTTTCGTTTTTCCTTTTGGGCCGCCCTGCCTTGGTGGGATATGGCCGATGTGTTGAAAGAAGAAGAAGAGTATGAAATTATAAATGCACACTGCTGTACCTAATAATATACTAGCGATTGTCTCTGTCCCTGAGAAACTGAGTGGTCGGTTATTTGGATTTCTCTACCAATATCATTATAAAACAAAATATTTAAAGAGATAAAAAAAAATCGAAATAAAATGTAGAAAATAAAAATTTAATGTCAATTTCTAATGTCATTTAAATTCCATAAATGCAAAGAGTTACAAATTGAAACATCTATCATTGTTTAAGCCACTAAACAACAAATTAATGAATTATCTCATGAAATGACTAGCAAAACTTTTTAAAACACTGAAACATTTATTCAACAATTAGGCATACTAATCATCTTGAGGGTTGTAGCAAAAGAGGCATGCAAGATTATTTAGGTACAGGTACACATAGGTACAATTATCATAGTGTAAATTTCCTAGGATAATCCCAAAAAAAGTCTAGGTGACTTATTTCCATTGGGGTTCTTGTTCTTACACAATGAGGCTCTCAGGTCAAGTACTGTACTGAATGAAACTGACACAATGGCAAGTGTTATGTAAACAGTAACAGAGTTGTGGCTAATAAGTATAATTTTGTACATATTTTAAAACAGTTTTTGTGAAAGATGAGCTGTGGTTAGCAGCCTCGCTTGCCTTAACATAAGACCTGATTACTTGTGTTGAGAATGCCGGGATATCATTTACAACCCCATTACGAAGTGATGCTCTTGCGTCTTGTATGTATAAACACTGAAATAAATATAAACTTTAAAACTGTTTTATAAAACAACACATTTTGTATATATATTATGCAAAATAAATTTTAATTAACATTTAAAAAGAAAAGAAAAACATGTGCAGTAATACAGTAGTTTCTTTGAACAGAGATTTTTTTTTGTCTGTGGGATTGTGGTTTTCCAGACTCACCTTCACTCTCTCTCTGACCAACATGGCTAGAAGCAGGTGGTTGTGTGCTCTGTTGGGCAAGATTCTGGGGTGTTCAAAAGATAAGAGGTGTTCTGGCTACTGTTGATGTGTTCTGGGGATGTTCTCAGAGGTTGCTGTAGTGTCAAGGCACTGGGAAGGCAGCTGAGAAAGCTTGGAAATAGTGTTTTTGAGAGCAGCCATGTAGTATGGGGATCTCCCAGCAAACCCCACCCAGGCCTGGTATTTAATTGTTTTTCAAGGCAAGTCCTAGAGATTTTTGGCATCTTTGAATTCGTTAGTGAGTACATTTTATGCCAAATTATAAGTAACATGGTTCACCAACTTGATTTCTTTGTCTCTACCTTTGTAAATGTATTAATATTAAAGAGTATATTTTATTATATTCTGGCACATTATTGATTTTCCAGACAGTGATGGTCCGGAACCATACAAATTTATGAGCAGGAACTTGAAATTCCCACGGCAGTGTACTTACCACCAAACTGTACATCACTTATCCAACCCCAAGACCAAAGAATAATGTGCTCTCTAAAGGCGGAAAAATCAGTAATCAGGAAAGGCTTTGGAACCAAAGGTCCGGAAATATCGATGTTGTACCTGTAGTTGTTTTCCTGAGACCATGAGTGCTGGGGTATGCTGTGGGTTGGCATACCTTTATAGGTGTTCTTCTGGGTGATACCTCATACCCAGACTAACAGCTATCTTGTGTAATGGTCACAAGAGGTAAGTTATCCACATTATTGTATAGGGCCTCATATATGTGTAATAGTAATAACCCTAAATATAAAATAACAGTGAATATAAAAGAATTAAATAATATATATTATTATTATAATCAAAGGGGAAGCGCTAAACCCGTAGGATTATACAGCGCCCGGGGTGGGGGATGTGGAAGGCATTCAGGCTTAATTCGGGGAACTGGAGCACAGTTCCAATTCCCTAAATCAAGAGCCCCTCACCAACATCAAGGAACCTTCCATGAGGGGAAATAATATATAGCTGGTGAACCTGAGAAGTTTGGAAGAGGCAGTTATGTCCCCCACACATTTTTTACAGGTCTAAGGAGCCACTGTGGGCTAAAAGATCTTAATATGAAGGCCTGCGAGTCTGTATAATCAGACAAAGAACATAATTAGTAAACTGGGCAGTCATCACAAGTCCTGGGCCTTAAGCAAAGTGAATAACCATTCACCAGAAGAGCAGTAGGGACTACCACAAATCTTTAACTGAAGGACCTACAGTGGCTCAATCAAATGCAGCACCAACTGAAGAAGTATCCATGAACCACAAGTGAAGGTGCAGTCCATACATGACAAGATGGGATTCCAAATGGTTTGGGGTGGGTCATGCAGGTTTCAGCTAGCATCTCCATACAGTTCCCTCAAGGAAGGTTCCTTTTAGCCAGTGAACGGCTCTTGGTCCAAGGAATTGAACCTCCTCTTCTTTGGATCCAACCTGAATGCCTCCCATTCCCCAGGCATATGATTCCTACAGGTTTAATGCTCCCATCCTAAATATAAATAATAATCTGCATACAACTTCAACTGGGTAACAACTGCTGAATGGAGGCCAACAAAGACTTAATAGAACATCCTTGACCTTATTTTGGCTAGGGTTAAGCAACTATGCCTCACATAGTCCCACAGCAGAACTAAGCAATAAAGCAGTCAAGATACTGCTGTGGGTGATTTTCTTAGGTGTGTTGGCACTATTATAATTTAAGTTTTGTACTGTACTGCTACTGATAGTGTGAAGCAACATGTGTCACTTGAAATATATTAAATAATGTATCTTTAAACATCCTTTTCCTGTAAGCGATTTAGTGATTAGTATTATATTTGATTAAGTGCACTACAGGTAATATTATTTTTTCAAGCTCTGAAAAATGTTGAATTAATTAGTGCAATAGTAAAGTTCTCCAAAAAAAACAAAATGGAAAAGCTCATAATAAATCTTGGATTAGCACTAAGATGCTGGAAAGAAGGCATTATGATTAACATTGTCACCCATCCCTGCTCTTTTTATGGTAAAATATAAAAAAATATATAAATCACCTGTGGTACTTCTTAATTCTGTTCAAGTTGTAAGTGGCGAGTTCAATAATAGGATCATTATAGCTGATACATATATGACAATGATTATGGTATGATAATGATACTCTATACGTTGTAATGCTAGTAATGTATTATAATACAGTTTTTCTCCTAGCAATAACAATGAATAAAAAATTAACTTTGTAGGTGGATCCGCAGTTGTAATTCACTAAGCACACTAACATCTTTCTTACATTCTCAGGCACCTCCCCAAATATAAAATACCAGAAACCTGAGCAAGTCCATATAGATATGTACCACACACGACATCCAACAATTACCAAACATTACAATCAATGAATACTGTACAGCACTTTCATATTTAAAACTCAAATAAAAATCTCACCAATAAGAGGTTAACTAATGTAGTCTGAATTTGATAAGAGGCCAACCCCTAAGATTATCATAAAAATTAACCTACAATGGCTCTGCCTAACATCTACAGCCTTAATGCACAGTAAAACATCTTTGTCCAGAATATGTAACTAAACATACATACCTGCCTGTGCAGGAAATTCTTATTAATCTAAACAATCTAGAAACCCTGAGCTTCACTCTTCTTTTAGAGGGAATTTATTTTTTAATTCTACTGATGATAATTTCCATAATGACGGAAGAACTTAAGACACTGGCTCACAATGATGTAATTTACTTCAGGTTTAATATCTGCAAGAGATGAGTTAATTATCCAGCCACAAAAAATATGTTCACATTATTTTTTTTGTAAATTCACTTGACAGCCCTTTTTCATTTTTTCTGAATACAGTATACATATTAACAATATACTAAACCAAAATAAACATGGTACATGTATGACTCCCTGTATTTGTACTGAAATATATATTCATTTTCTTGACAACTGTACAGAATTTGGCTTAAAAGACAAAATTTATCTGTCAGCAGTACAGAGGTTTTAAAGGATGACTTCATTAGAAAGTACACAACTCTGAAGGAGAATCAGCTGGTGATTAAGGTAACATAGCATTACAATGCACCATTAATTAGAAAATTAATAACTACTACAGAATATAAGCACTACATGCATGCCCCTCTATATCTGTACAGAAATTTCAATAAAAATATTAGCAAATATTTAAAGGTTATGTAAAAACTGGATATTTAAACCATTATTAAATCACCTTTCCCAGTAGTATACTGCATACATATGTATGTTATGGAAGGAGTACTGGGGACTGATTCTGTAACCTCTGATGAGGTTGCATCTCCAGATACAACCCGCAACAGTCAGCTAACATCTAGGTATCTATTTACTGCTAAGTAAATGGGCAACTGGTGTAAGGAGACTTACTTGCATGTCTCCATACACACAGGATTGAACCCAGGTCCTTCTGTTGTAAGTCTACAAGACACCTCTTTAATATCAGTTTGTGGAGGCCCCAGCTACTGCCCAACTCACTTTACAGAAAGAACATCATAATACCTTCCCTTAAAAATTGCAATGTGCACCAATTAAGGTCTTCACAAACCATTTTACAATGAAAGATTTGGTTGTAAAAAGTTTTAATGTTTGTAGCCCAGTGGTAACAGTAGCAGTTTTCATCAAAGAGGTCATGGGATCATTCTCCAGAAATCACTATCCAAATTTATTCCTTTCACTATACAGTTTGATTTCTTTATATTTTTTTTTTTTTTTTTCAACAAGTCGGCCGTCTCCCACCGAGGCAGGGTGACCCAAAAAAAAAAAAGAAAGAAAATCCCCAAAAAGAAAATACTTTCATCATCATTCAACACTTTCACCACACTCACACATTATCACTGCTTTTGCAGAGGTGCTCAGAATACAACAGTTTAGAAGCATATACGTATAGAGATACGTATATACAGTGGACCCCCGGTTAACGATTTTAATCCGTGCAAGAGGGGTAATTGTTATGCGAAATAATCGTTATGTGAATGAATTTTCCCCATAAGAAATAATGGAAATAAAATTAATCCGTGCAAGACACCCAAAAGTATGAAAAAAAAAATTTTACTACATGAAATATACATTTTCCCACACACAAAGAGAAGGATACATGCACAATAGTAGAGTAGTACATGCACAGTATATATTGTGCATGTACTACTCTACTAAATGAAGAATAAATGACACTTACCTTTATTGAAGATGCAGCAATGACTGATGAGACACTGTGTCCTGGGAGTGCCTTTTCCTCCTGAGTACTGTAGGTCCTGTTTGGCATTTTCTTCCAGAACAGGCCTTATCACACTGTGTATGCCACTACGATTCTTAAATCTCTCAAACCAACCTTTGCTGGCTTTAAATTCACCAATATGAGCACTAGTTCCAGGCATTTTTCCCTGTTCACCTGGGTGTTAGTCGACTTGTGTGGGTTGCATCCTGGGAGATAAGATTAAGGACCCCAATGGAAATAAGTTAGACAGTCTTCGATGACACTGACTTTTTTGGGTTATCCTGGGTGGCAAATCCTCTGGGGTTAATTGTTTCTTGGTATTCTCAATAAGCCACACCAACAACGGTGCTACAGCAGCAGCAGCAGCTGACAGTGCAGCAGCAGCAGCAGCTGTACCACCAATAGTAGCGATGGTTGATTGGGGTTTATTATACAACCTGGCCAGCTCGGAGACATGCACTCCACTTTCATACTTATCAATGATCTTTTTCTTCATCTCTATTGTAATTCTCACCCTTATTGCTGTAGGGTTGGCACTAGAAGCTTTCTTGGGGCCCATGGTCACTTATTTTCCAGAAAAAGCACCGAAAACACTGTAATAATACGAAATATTCCGATTGTATGCTTGGATGTTACCGCGGAGGCTGGCTGGTAAACAATGCCACCGGCGGAACATGTGAGCGCGTCTCGGAAGAAAATCGGTAAGCGGGTTTTTAAGCGGTATGTGAGGCAAAATTTTTGCAATTAAAGTAAGCGCTATGTATGCGATGCGGGGGTCCAATAATCGCTATGTGATGCCATCGTTATGCGGGGGTCCACTGTATATATATATGAAGGATATAGTGGTGCGTTGAGGTATATGTATATGAAAGTATAGTAGTATAGGAGACGGTATAAGGAAGGCGGGGTAGGGGTCGTCCTCGAAAGGGTTGGAGAGAGGGGGTAAAGGAGGTTTTGTGGGTAAGGGGCTTGGACTTCCAGCAAGCGTGCGTGAGCGTGTTAGATAGGAGTGAATGGAGACGAATGGTACTTGGGACCTGACGATCTGTTGGAGTGTGAGCAGGGTAATATAGTGAAGGGATATATTTTCATATAGTCGGATAGTCCTGGAAATATATATTTAAAGGAGGGGTTTGGGATATTGGCATTTGGATATATATATACATACATATATACATACATACATATATACATACATATATACATACATATATACATACATATATACATACATATATACATATATACATACATATATACATACATACATACATACATACTACACACTGAATAAATTATATCTTCACCACTTTGGTTTAACAGTCCAAATGCAGGAGATACTGCACAGCTTTCAATCTCAGTTTCTAGAAAGATAGTAACATCAATAAAATCTCTAAATGAGATTTATAAATACAGTACCTAATTCTGCCTCATGTTATGACTCAGCAATCATGGTTCATAAAGCAGCTTGATAATTCTTTACAACTGCCATGAGCCATTTGGATAATGGTATCAGCTAATTTAGTTTTTAAGAAATAGATTACAGAAAAAATGAAACGGGAATAATGAATTATTAGCTACGGTATTTTCAAAAAGACATTGCCACAGACATACTTTGAGGGCATAATAATTTGTTTCACATGATGACTGGAATTTTTTCAAATATGCTACTGCACTATGCAATGAGAAAAAAAACACCTCTGAAGGTCATGACAGCAAGGTCCAGGAGAGAAATGTTATAAAAGATCAAACTTTTCAGCAGAAGGGTAAAGATTTATGGACATAGAGGCACATATTATTATTATTGTTATTATTGCAGTACTATTATTATTATTATTATTTATGTGCAGCTTTAAAGTGATGTGGGTCATTCATTTTAAGGGGTGATTGAAGGTTGATACTCTGTCCACTAATCATGAGACCAAAGAGCTACCTAACTGTACTTTCTTGTCTAGGGGTACTGATGAAATATCTAGCTTTGTTTGTATCAGGAATCTTCCCTAAAGGTGGTGGGTAGGCCTGAAGTAACTAATAAATACTTAGATATCTGAAAAGAATTCACACCATTTCTGAGGCACATTTAGCTCTTGCATGTATGTGAGTGCCCATAAAACCAGATATGACTGTAGGACAGTGACATAATAGAGGATTTACAATTATATTCATGGAAAGTGCTGCATCTGTAAGGGTCAATCAGCACTGCATAGCAGAGGTGAGCGATGATAGACAGGAAAGAGGTGAAGGTGTTGAGACATGGACCTTGACAGAAAGGTGGGTAGATGGTCACACTTGATCTGGCAAGTCAGTATCAGTTATAAAATCATTCTCTGCATTTGTGGGATCTTCAGAAAGCCTGCATAAATGTTATGGGGAAATTTTTTTTATTTTTATTTGTATTAATTTGCAGTGCTTATATTTTAATATCTATTAAACCATAGAGTTGGGTTGCTTGATAGTGCATCCCAAAGCAGGTGGTAAACTCCATCTAAGGTTAAATATGACCATGAAACCAACAGCAAACAAGTGCCATGAGGAAAAGTTGATTATTATTATTATTATAATCAAAAAGAAGCGCTAAGCCACAAGGACTATACAGCGCTGCAGGGCAGGAAGGAAGCGAGGGCATCAGGTGGCAAAAGGGAGATGGATGAGCAACAGGTTACGGATAACAGCGGGGCAGTGGATGGTGAAAGGGTAAAGGGCAGCAAGA
Source organism: Cherax quadricarinatus (assembly GCF_038502225.1). Lineage (NCBI taxonomy): Eukaryota > Metazoa > Arthropoda > Malacostraca > Decapoda > Parastacidae > Cherax > Cherax quadricarinatus. The sequence goes on from NC_091367.1 coordinate 7,709,299, forward strand.
GACTGAACCAGAAAGGGCTGAGGGGAGTGCGAAAAGTATCATCAGAGTTTGTGGAGTAAATCAGTCGTTGTCAAGAAGTCAATGAGAGAGTCAGGATTAAAGGAGGGTCCATCAGCAAGAAGGGAAGGTAAAGAGAGAGTAGGAGAACGAAGACGACGTTGGAGGTAAATTCTGCGTGCTCGTTGATAGAGAGGGCAGTCTAACAGAATGTGGCTAATCGATACTGGAACTTGACACTGCTCACAGAGAGGAACAGGGTGCCTCTCCATGAGATACCCATGAGTAAGACGAGTGTGGCCAATGCGAAGGCGGGAGAGAGTGGTCTCCCAACCTCGGCACTGATGACAAGAAGACGGCCAGTAACCTATGCTCGGTTTAATAGAATGAAGTTTGTTACCGAGCAGAGTTGACCAACGTTGTTGCCAACGGGTGCGAAGGTGGGTAGCTATTGCAGCAAAATAGTCCAGAAATGGAACACCTCGATAGGAAATTGGTAGGTCATATACTGCTGACCGCGCAGCAGTGTCTGCCTGTTCATTGCCCTGTACGTCGACATGACCAGGGACCCAACAAAAAACAATATCTTTATGTTTGGTAGAGATACGGCGTAGCCAAAGTTGGATACGGAGAACTAGGGGATGAGATGTATCAAATTTTCGTATAGCCTGTAGAGCACTAAGGGAGTCTGAGACTACTACAAATGATGACACAGGCATAGATGCGATACGAATAAGTGCTGCAAGAATGGCATACAGTTCAGCAGTAAAAATGCTAGCTGAAGATAGTAAATGCCCTCGTACGACGCTGTCCGGAAACACTGCTGCGAATCCGACGCCGTCTGAAGACTTAGAGCCATCTGTGTACACAGCGGTGGCATGAGAATGAGAGTGGAAGTGATCAAGAAAAAGAGAGCGGGAAGCCACCGTAGGCAGTTGAGCTTTCGAGCAAGGGAGTGAGAAAGAACAGACCCGAACAGCTGGAACTTCCCAGGGGGGTAGGGAAAAGTGAGATGCTACATGAACATATAAAGGTGGTAACTGAAGGGAAGACAAGAGTGAAAGTAGGCGAAGAGAAAAGGGACGGAGCAAACAGGGGCGGCGAACGAATAAAGAATGTCTACTAATATCGGTGACCATTCTATAAATGGAAGGATTGTGTAGATCGTGAGAGCGTACATAGTAACGAAGGCAATGGGCATCACGGCGATCAGACAAGGATGGAACATTTGCTTCTGTATAGAGGCTCTCAACAGGGGAAGAGCGAAAAGCACCAAGGCACAAACGTAAGCCTTGGTGATGGATAGAGTTAAGGCTAGAGAGAGTAGCAGGAGAGGCCGCGGAATAAATCTGGTCACCATAATCGAGTTTCGATAAAACGAGGGCTGAATGTAGGCGAAGCAGAGTTCGACGATCAGCTCCCCAGGAAAGATGAGCAAGGGTTTTAAGAAGGTTTAGCCGGCTGTGACAAGTTGCCTTCAGAGAGGTAATGTGAGGTTTCCAGGTTAACCGACGGTCAAAGAGAAGGCCTAGAAACCTGACTGTATCACGTTCGGGGATACGGGAGCCATAGAGATACAAAGGATGATCGGAGATAACAGAGCGTCTAGTGAAAGTAATTTGGTGAGTTTTGGTACTTGAAAATTTAAACCCATGTGTGGTGGCCCAAGTGGAAACACGGTCGACCGCATGCTGGAGAGAAACTGCAATAAGGTGACAGTCAGCGCCTGCACAAGCAATAGCGAAGTCATCAACATAGAGTGATGACCAAATATTGGGTGGAAGAACAGAGGCCAAATCATTTATAGCAAGGAGAAAAAGTGTTGTGCTTAGAACACATCCCTGAGGGACACCTTCAGCTTGGACGAAGTCCGGGGAAAGAACATTATTGACTCGAACACGGAAATGTCTGTCAGTTAAAAAGTTCTTAAGGAAGGATGGTAGATTGCCTCGGAGGCCTAAGGAATGGGCCTGGGCCAAAATATTATACCTCCAAGTTGTGTCATATGCCTTCTCAAGGTCAAAAAATATGGCAATAACTGAGTGATTATTCGCAAAGGCATTACGAACATACGTATCCAAGCGTAGTAAGGGGTCTATGGTAGAACGACCCTTACGAAAGCCATATTGACTAGCGGAGAGACTGTTGTGAGTCTCTAAATACCACATTAAACGTCGATTTACGAGGCGTTCCATCACTTTGCAAACTGCACTTGTAAGAGCGATGGGGCGATAGTGGGAGGCATCATGTCCTGTAGTACCCGGTTTGCGGAAAGGGAGAACAATGGCAGATTTCCACAGCTGGGGAAGAACTCCTTGTGCCCAAATAAGATTGAAGAGGTGTAAGAGGACTACAAGGGCTGACCGATGTAAATGTTGTAACATACGAATATGAATGTCATCAGGCCCAGCTGCCGATGATCGGCAAGCTGAGAGCGTTGCCTCCAGTTCTTGAAGTGTAAAAGGCACATTATACTGTTCTTCTCCGAGAGAAGAAAAGTCCAAGGGTACTAACTCTCTGGCAGACTTTGAGGAAAGAAACGAGGGGCATAGATGGAGCCCTCGGGAAATACGGACCAGATGTGTGCCAAGTTCAATGGCAACGTCGAGAGGGTTTGCTATATCAACACCAGTGACCCGTAGAACAGGAGCCGGGTCAGGAGAGTATTTACCACTCAATTTCCTCACTTTTTTCCAGACTGCACTCATAGAAGAAGCAGAGGTGATGGTGGAAACATAGTCTCGCCAACAAGTGCGTTTAGCTTCACGGATGACACGGCGAGCGATCGCACGCTTCTGCTTAAAATCAACAAGTCTCTCAGCGGTTCTATTGTACCGGTACCTGCCCCATGCAGCACGTTTCAAACGTACTGCACGAGCACAAGCAGGAGACCACCAAGGCACGCACTTCTGAGAATGCCTGCCTGAGGTTTGGGGTATAGAATGAGAAGCTGCGGTATAAACTGATGTCGAGAAGATGTGTAGGAGCTCATCAATGGAGGATGAAGAAGGAACCTCACTAAAAGCAGTGAGGTGTGAGTAAAGATCCCAATTTGCCCGATCAAATTGCCAGCGAGGGCTACGGGAAGGTGGTGAATAGGAAGGAGAAGTAAGAATGATCGGAAAATGATCGCTGTCATGTAAGTCTGGTAGAACAGACCAGGTGAAGTCTAGTGCAGTGGAGGAAGAGCAGACTGATAGATCGATGCAAGAGAGAGTATGAGTACGAGGATCAAAATGGGTGGGAGTACCCATATTTAAAACATGGAGGGGGTGAGAGGCAAGAAAAGCCTCCAACTGAATGCCACGTGAGTCACAATGAGACCCCCCCCAGAGGAAATGGTGGGCATTAAAATCACCAAGTAACAGAAGTGGTGGTGGTAAGGATGAAACAAGAAAGGCAAAGTCTGGGATAGAAAATGCTCGAGAAGGAGAGAGATATAAAGAACATATTGTAAACCACTTATTCAAGTGGATACGGGCTGCAGTGTAATGCAGCGAGGTATGGACAAATAGTTGACAGTACGGAATATCATTGCGTAGAAGAAGGGCACTTTCATTAAAGGTCCCATCTGAGAAAGGATCCGAAGAATACAATAAATTATAGCCTGAGATAGGTTGGAAAACAGCCGAGTGTAATTTTGGTTCTTGTAAGCAAGCACCAACAGGGGAAAACCTGGAAAGCAACATCTGAAGCTCACCCCGATTACCCCTGAGGCCGCGGATATTCCACTGTAAATAGGCCATGATTGGCGATGAAGAAAATATCAGGAATCTGTAGGTAAAGGCACCTACGGACTAGAGGGGTTAGAAAAGTCAACGTGTGGTGGCATTGGAAGATGTTCAAGTAGCGAAGGAACGGAGCGTTGCGAAGAATGGGGTTGTGAAGATGGAGGAGAGGGAAGAGAAGGAACAGGAAGTGAATCAGTGTCCATTGAAGGTTTAGTCTCTGCAATATATTCTGAAATGGCTTCAAGTGTTTCTGAATTCAAAGATGTATGGGAAACCATATTGGAGATAGGAGGAGGAGGGTGAGTAAAGATTGGGACAGTAATGGACTGTACCAAAGTAGAGGGGGAGGGAAAAGTGTAAGGGACTGGAGATGAAGTGTGGGGGGGGACAGAAGAGGTAGAAACCTGGGAGGTGACAGAAGAGGGAGAAACTTGGGAGGGGACGGGGGTGGAAGGCATAGTACGAGGAGGAGGGTGAATCTCCACACTTGTAATAGAGCCAGAGAGAGGGGAAGAACTAGGTACAGAGACTGGAAAGGTAACGTGTGGAGGTGGAAGAAGGGAAGGAAGGGGCAAAGAAGATTTGAGCAATGTGGATTTTTTGGACTTCTGAGTAGAGGGGCGATTGGTATTAGGTGTCGTACGAGGTCTTGTCGATACTGGGGCTTGTGAGGAAGGACGCGAAGATGCGAGAACAGACTGAGTTGTAGTCGGGACGTCAGAGCCAAGGACAGCAAAAGGATTAGATGCCGTAATGGCTATGGGAGGGGTAACAACAGAGGAGGCTGCAGAAGATGGGACCCCAGAAGTGGGGGGATGTTTGGAAACACGAGAATAAGAAACACGGGGTAGTCTCCCTTGGAGGCGGAGATGAGTAACTGCCATAGCATAAGGGAGACCTTCTGCCTCTTTGAGGCAACGGATTTCACGTTCATTTAAGTAGACCTGGCAACGGCGGGAGTACGAAGGGTGAGCTTCATTACAATTAAGGCAAGATGGAGGTTGACTGCAAGATGTATTAGAATGGTTGTCGGCACCACAGACTGGGCATTCGGCCATAGATCTGCAATATTTCGCTGGGTGACCAAAACGCCAGCAATTTCTACATTGTTGCGGTGTAGGTATCACCTTTCGAACTTGTAACCGATGTCCCGCGACATATACAGAGGACGGGAGTTCTCGGCTGTCAAAAGTTAAACGAGCCACATTGCAAGGGTAACGTCTCCGCCCCCGGGCAGGAAGGACATAAGTGTCTACTTTGAGGATTGGGAGATCCTGGAGTTCCAGCTGTTCAAAAATGTCATTGCCACATGACTGGAAATTCTGTTGGACTATGGTATGGGGCAGAATGACAGTACCACTACAAGAATTGAGAGAAAGATGTTTTTCAATAGTGATAGGAGTAGTATCGATATTCGAAAGGAGAGAAAGATCATGAGCTTGGGTAGCATTCTGGACAGTGACGATGCGCGTACCGCTCTTGAGAGCGTGAAATGAAATATCTCTGCCAACATGACGCAGGAGCGCTTTGGCAATACTATGGTCAGAAAGGTAGGCAGAAGAAGAAGTTGGTCTTAAAGTAAAGAATTTAGTCCATTGTGTGGTCCGAAATTGAGCGTGGAGAGGGAGTGCTTGACGTGTCGGTCGTTTCCGAGTAGAATGGGAAGGTAACGACGGAGCATCATCAGGAGATTGACGTTGGCGTTTAGGAGTAGGACCGGAGTTGGTCCGGCATGAAATGGGTGGGCGATTCGAAAATTGCCGTACCGTAGAGGGAGAAGCCGGAAGCATAGTCAAAGGAGAGCGGAGTTCAGACAAATCGAAGGAGTCAGTCGAAGCCCCGGTACCTGAAGCGGGTGAGGAAACAGCACCAGCAAGAGGTACAGGGGCATCAGGAGTGTCCGAAGAGTGGTCTAAACACAAGGCAGGGTCAGAATGGGGTGCGGTATCAAGAAGGGGCCCGGGGGTAGTGGTTTCATGGACTAGGGCTGCCATGGTTAGGTTACTCCTTTGCTTTTTGTTTTTAAGAAAAAAAAAGAAAGAAGAAAAGAAAATAAAAACAAAAAAAAGAATAAAAAAAGGGGGGAGCGGGGAGGAATAGTTCCCAGGAGGAATGAAAGGGCCGGAAATCTCCCTCCGCGCCCAAGAGGACTCGACACCGCTAGTAGCGCAGATGCAGCATGGAACCCGTGCCATACCCTACCCTTCATGCCAGTAAACCAGCAATCCGGGATAGCAACCTCACATCTGCCGAGCTACCTCGGTGGACAAAAGAGAGGGCGGCCGGATATCCGCCACAAAGCATACCTCCTTCAGCCACCACCCCCGGAATCCGAAAGGTGGCTTCCAGAGATACACCCGTCGCCCAAAAGACACCCAAAGCTACTCCGGGATACCGGAGAGGGATCGGGACATCCCTAGGCAATCCAGATTCCACGGCAAACTACGCCACCGCCAAGAAACCTCAACGGAATGGGATCGACCCCGGTGTCCTTTCCCCTACCTAGGAACTAGCGCGCCTGTGGGAGAAATCACGAAGGCTAAAAAGAGGAAGGGCAAAAGGGAGGGGTGAGGAGGAGGAGGAGGAATGGAAAAAGGGGAGGATGGGGAGGATGGGATAGGGGAGGGGAGAATGGGGGGTAATTAGGTTCGGTCTGAGGAAGAAGACCGACAGGGCTAATTCCTCAGACCAAGAGCCTCTTCACCACGCCAAGGAGCCCCCCTTGAAGAGGAGGAAAAGTTGAAAAGAACTTTGAAGATCAACCAGGCTGTGATGGATATGTGGGAGGTGTAGGCCACCAACAGCAATAGTTGATCAGGCAAGCACCAAACTAACCTGGCTCATGGCCAGGCTCTAGAAGTAGAAAAACTCTTGGAACCCGTCAAAGGTATTTATTGTTGTTTTGAGGATCATCTGAACTGTCATATCTGAGTGCCTCTGGTGAAAGTGTTTCATTTTTGGGTCACCCTACCTTGGGAGATGGCCAGTGTTAAAAAAAAAAATATTATTATGACTTTTAATACAGCAGCCATTTCCTACCAAGGAAGTATGATCCCCTATAAAAAAAATACATTCACCTGTCTGGAATGCATTCCTATTTTTCTCAAATAAATACAGTATCAATGAATTCAAGTAGTTAACATTTTTCGGTTACCAGACCTACTCCATGTTCCAAGGTGGCCATATAACAGGACCCTTCTGTGATTGTATATTTTTCAATGTTTTTTCTCATGATAATAAAAAGCTCTTTTTTGGCAGAGCTGCAGTTGTAATGGAACAAATTCACACACTTCCTACTTACCATTTGAGGCACTTAAATATCCTAAACCAAAAGCTATAATCATTCCATAAACTAAATAACAAAACTACCCAACAACTATCAAACAGTACCATCAATAATTGTTTTTATATCTAAAATAATAAATATCAATGGAGCTTCTGTCCATAAAAAAAAGACATTGCAGCTGCCATAGTATACAGTGAAGTTCTTTTCTTTTAGAATATAAAACATCACCATTCACACCTACTTAAAAAAATAATATTTTACCGAATTAAGTTTCGTACATTAATCTACACAACTTTTACAATGCAATTAAATATAGATTTTCATACATGTACTGCTTGAACAAATCACTGTGACTGTCACCAATCATAATTTTTCTCTAATTCAGAGTACCAATAATTAGATACTGAACCCTTTAAATCTTGATATTTTGTTTATTGTATTAATTGCTCAGGTGAAACCTAGCTAAGAATGTCTAAAAATTTTACGCTGTTAGTATTTTCCAAAGGAGAAGATGGATGATGGCAATGGGGACTGCGATGGTATCGACCGTCATGCTCAGTCTCGCTAAGTTCTTCGTGTTTTGGTTCATGTAGGTGATGCAAGTGCTGATCACAATAATCTGGTTCCTGTTGCTCTTGGTGATGCATGTTTGGAACAAAATCATCACAATCTTCAAGATTTTCTTGAAGATCCTGTTGAAATTCTTGGTGAAGACAGTCCTCTTCAGAAGTTACATTTTGGTCTGGCTGATCAAGCAATTGTAGCTGCCTGGTGTGGTGATGAATTTGCTGACTGGAAAGTGATGATGAACTTTCTTTATAAAACTCCTGTTGCACTATTTCATAAAAGTGAAGATGATTTTGTAAATGGTCTTGTCTAAGAGACTGATGAAACTGGTCTGATCCATGAGATGACTGCTGAGTTTGTTCTTGCTGTTGTGGATGATGCTGCAAGTGATTTTGCTGTCCTGAAGATTGCTGTAAATTACTTTTACCAGTCTGATGAACTCGACTGTTCTCTTTTAAGGATCGTTGCAAATTACTGCTGTGCTGTTTTGGAGGTTGTTGCAAGTGAACTGGATTAGGCACTTGACTTGGTATCTGTTGTAAATGACTCTGGTCTCTTGAAGACAGCTGTAAACAACTCTGCTCACTTGAAGGCAGCTGTAAATGACCTTGCTTTCTTGAAGGCATCTGTAAATGATTCTGCTCTCCTGAAGGTAGCTGTAAATTACTCAGCTCTCTTGAAGACAGCTGTAAATGACTCAGCACTCTTGAAGGCAGCTGTAAGTGACTCTGTTCTCTTGAAGACTGCTGTAAGTGACTCTGTGGTCTTGAAGGCAGCTGTAAATGACTCTGTTCTCTTGAAGACAGCAGTAAATGTTCATGCTGTAGTGGTAATTGATGAACAGGGTCTTGTGATGATTGCTGTGGATGATTATGTTGTTGTGATGACTGATGAAGCGAGTTATGTTCTTGTGTTAAAGGCTGTAGGTGATCTGAATGTTGCATATGATCATGCTGATGAGGTGACTGTGACATATTACTTTGTGGTGAATGCTGCAACTGATCACTCTGGTCTGACAAGTGCGACAGATTACTTTGGGATAAATGTTGCAAAGTCATTTGATGTGGCAATTGTTGTAGATGGTCTTGCAGAGGCTGCTGTAACTGATTTTGTTGCAATGGTTGTGACAGATGCACCTCTTGCTGTGATGGTTGATGTATACGATTCTGTGGTTGATGTATGTTAACATGATGAGGAAAGAGAGAATCACCTGTAGGGAGATGAGGTGAGGAGTAACGATGAGGTTGCTCTACTGCAGAAGGGACAGAAGGGGGAGAGGGGTAACGTTCCAAAGAGTGTTCCACTGAGGAGGCCGAAGATAGCTGACCTCGACCAACAGAATTCTGATACCCAAGACTATCACTTACCTCACTATCTGTCACTGCTAATGCTGCTGTTAGAAGTTTCATGGCATCCACTTCTTTAGTAGTATCACTCTGAAAAGCTGTGTTAATGTTTGTATGCTTAGAGGGCCCTGATTGACGGGTTGAACAGATACATGGACAATATTTTTTGTGCGCCTTAAGCTGTCGTCTTCGGAAAAATATTTGATCGCACTCTTCACACACATACTTATCCCTAATATGCTCGCTACTATCATCAACTTCTTGCTCAGACCCAGAATTATTTTGTGCAGTTCTAAGTGATGGATGACTTGTCCTCTTATGCCGCACTAACTCCTCCTGAGTTGAGACACTGACATTGCAAGTTGGGCAACGTAATGAGACATCACCAGTCTTGATGTCATCCAGTTTATGATCCACAGCAGAAATCTCAACATAATTTTCATCACTTTTTTTCTCACAAATCGAAACACTGTTGGTATGATTACGAATGTGTTTTGTTAGTGTCCCCCTCTGAGTAAATACAGCCCCACATTCTTCACATGCGTATGGTCGCTCAGTGTGATTACGAATATGTTTTGTTAGTGTTCCTCTCTGATTAAATGCAGCCCCACATTCCTCACACACGTATGGTCGTTCACCCTTGTGTATTCTCAAATGAGACCGCAGAATCTCTTTCCTTTTAAATGTTTTATGACACTCTTCACAACGTATTGATCCCTTTCTGTCATGAACACGTTTTTTATGCTGCGCCAAGTATTTGGGATTAGTGAAAGTGGACGGGCATTTATTGCACTGATACGGTCTATCTCCACCATTGTGAAGCATTTTATGAATCTCTAATTTCTTAGCCTGATTGAAACCTGAACCACATATGTTACATGTATGTTGCAGTTTTATCTGATGAAGAGCAATATGTTTTCTCAGATTCTCTTTTTCTCGAAATTTATATCCACACTGTTCACATTTCCATGGCTTCTGATTGGAATGAATTCTCTTGTGACGCTGCATGGCTGCTCTTTGGGTGAATGAGGCACCACACACCTCACACACAAATGGTTTCTCTCCTGTGTGCCTACGTCGGTGACTTTTCAAGGTAGACAGAAGCCGAAATGTTTCACCACATTCATTACATCTGTAAGGTTTTTCTCCTGTGTGCTTTCTTTTGTGTGTAGCCAACATGCCAGCACCATTAAAGGCAATGTCACATTGGTCACACTTAAAAGGTTTCTCACCACTATGCAGTCGTTTGTGTACCTTCAAGCTGCCAGCCTCTGTAAAGCAAGTCTTGCACTCATCACAACTATATGGCTTTTCTCCAGTATGAACCTGCAAAAGAAAACGAACGAGAAAATATTATGTGAATTAACTGTAATTTAAGTGCTCAATGTGATGCCATTTAGACCACTATTCGTATCTCTGAATCAACTGCTTTTAATTTTTTTTTTTCAACAAGTCAGCCGTCTCCCACCGAGGCAGGGGGACCCAAAAAGAAAGAAAATCCCCAAAAAGAAAATACTTTCATCATCATTCAACACTTCCACCTCACTCACACATAACCACTGTTTTTGCAGAGGTGCCCAGAATACAACAGCTTAGAAGCATATACGTATGAAGATACACAATATGTCCCTCCAAACTGCCAATATCCTGAACCCCTCCTTTAGAGTGCAGGCATTATACTTCCCATTTCCAGGACTCAAGTCCAGCTATATAAAAATAACCAGTTTTCCCCGAATCCCTTCACTAAATATTACCCTGCTCACACTCCAACAGCTCGTCAGGTCCCAAATACCATTCGTCTCCATTCACTCCTATTGAACACACTCACGCACGCTTGCTAGAAATCCAAGCCCCTCGTCCACAAAAACCTCCTTTACCCCTTCCTCCCAACCTTTTCGAGGACAACCCCTACCCCACCTTCCTTCCCCTACAGATTTATACGCTCTCCATGTCATTCTACTTTGACCCATTCTCTCTAAATGACCAAACTATCTCAACAACCCCTCTTCAGCCCTCTGACTAATGCTTTTATGAACTCCACACCTTCTCCTAATTTCCACACTCCAAATTTTCTGCATAATATTTACACCACACATTGTCCTTAGACAGGACATTTCCACTGCCTCCAACCTCCTCCTCGCTGCAGCATTCACAACCCAAGCTTCACATCCATATAAGAGTGTTGGTACTAATATACTTTCATTCATTCCCTTCTTTGCCTCCATAGATAATGTTTTTTGTCTCCACATATACCTCAACGCACCACTCGCCTTTTTTCCATCATCAATTCTATGATTAACCTCATCCTTCATAAATCCATCCGCTGACACGTCAACTCCCAAATATCTGAAAACATTCACTTCTTCAATACTCCTCCTCCCCAATTTGATATCCGATTTTTCTTTATCGAAATCATTTGATACCCTCATCACCTTACTCTTTTCTATGTTCACTTTCAACTTTCTACCTTTACATATTTTTAAAGTGTAAATAAATGAAAATAATGTGTGTATGTACTCATCTATATGTGGTTGCAGGGGTTGAGTCACAGGTCCTGGCTCAGTGTGTGTGTGTGTATGCAAGTATGTGCATCTGTGCACATGCATGTATGTGCATGCATGAGTGCGTGCATGCATATGTGTGTGAATGCTTTCATGTGTGCACATGAGTGTGCACGTGCATGTATGTGTGTGCGTGTATGTGTGTGCATGTGTTCATGAGCACACATCTGAGTTTTCTTCTACCTTCTTAATAGTTCTGACCTGTGTAGTGTTTTCTTTCACTTCCATGGAAAAATGGACTTGAATCCACCCTCCATAAACTATGCACATCATAGAAGGCTACCAAAATGCCAAGAGCACTGGAGCAAGTAACCCTGTCTTTCGTATTAATTACAAAGACAAAGAATAAATGTATAGCAGATAATTAGGAAGGAAGAGGGGAAGGTTGAGAAAATGCAGCAAACTATCAAATGCATTTCAGTACAAGAGAAGTTAAATAGAGTTATTAAAATTCCAAATGGAGCTGTTTGTGACCTAAGATCTAGTGTACCTATTTCAAACCATGCAGTTAAAATTATATTACTTTTATGGTACATTACAAATGATGTAAAACTAAACAATATTGGTGCATTTAATCCTTAAATTCTAAATTAAAAAATATATAATTTACCTTCATATGTCTTATAAGCATGGCTTTAGCAGAGAAGGCTGTGCTACACTCACTGCACTTAAATGGCCGCTCTCCGGAATGATTCAACTCGTGTACCTGGTAACATTAGTACATTTAACTTCTTTACAAAATAAATACCAGGGAAAAACTAATATTTTTATATCAAATAATTAACTGCCCTTTAAATATCATGCAAGGAAAAAGCAAATGATTATGAGCATGTAGGATGTATCAAGATTGACAGTGAAATGTTTGAGGCCAAACTAAAGTACATAATCAATAAGTGATACAGGAGAAAACTGTGGAGAGTTAGTACAGCAAACCGAGCAACTGCTTAAATAGAAGTATGCAGTACTAAGCCTATACACTAAAATGAAGATTGAAAAAGAATAGACAAACTTCAAATAAATTAAATACTGTATGCAGTATGCCTGCATGCCTTGGTGGGAGAAGGCCAGAGTGTTGAAAAAAAAATACAGTAAATCTTCATACAACGTGCCCATCTGCCACTGAGGCAGGGTGATCCGAAAAAGAAACACTTTCACCAATGCATATCATGATAAAATATGGTTGTTGTGGTGTGGGTTAAACACTGCCAATGCAGTTAATGACAGTGCCATCAGAGGATTAGGCATGCTATTCTTCTGTAAATGCTGGATGGAGAAAATTATGGCAACCTGTAATTAATTTTTTTGAAGATTTCCCTACACTAAGGTGTGAGGTGAGATCAGCTGGAGTATTTGCAAGTTTTTACAATAAAGAATGAGGATGTGAAAGACGTAGAATTTTTGGGTGAGAACACTACTTAGCTGAATGAGGAAGTACTGGAGAAGAAGTTCCAGGAAAAAGTGAGAGGAAGCAGAGCAGGAAGTGGAGAATAAACTTGCACCAGCAGTCACAAGAGAGGCTGTGCTTGCCTTTGACCAGATTTTATGTATTATCCATAAAGATCTTAACTTGGATAACCTTCAATGTAAAACTGCTTCTTCAACACTTTAAACTACCATATCATAAACTCAACAAATTAAGCAATGCTATACATAAAACACTATAATGCAGATATGAATTACAAAACACAGTGGTACCCAGAGTTTTGGACACCTCCCAACTCGAACAATTATGCAAGTGTATTATTGTAAGTGTATTTTTAGGAGTTTGAAATGGACTAATCTAATTTACATTATTCCTTATGGGAACAAATTCGTTCAATAATGGCACTCAAACAGCCTTCTAGAACAAATTATGGCCGAAACTTGGGGTTCCACTATAATTTACTCAATCACACAACCATCAGCAACTGAAGGCTTCAAAAGCATCCACAGAACCATAACTTTCCACACTGGTCCAATATCCTCACATCCCGAAGCCTCTAACAAATTTCAACTTCAGAAAATAAGGACTGCCAAAATGTGAGAAGGGATGTAAAATAATTTATAGTGGACTTGAGTACTGGAGATGGGAAGTACAATGCCTGCACTTTAAAGGAGGGGTTTGGGATATTGGCAGTTTGGAGGGGTATGTTATATATCTTTATATATGCTTCTAAACTGTTATATCTGGGAGCCTCTGCAAAGACAGTGATTATGTGTGAGTGAGGTGAAAGTACTGGATGATGATGAAAGTATTTTCTTTTTGGGGAGTTTCTTTCTTTTTGGGTCACCCTGCCTTGGTGGGAGACGGCCGACTTGTTGAGGGAAAAAAAAATTTATAGCAGTGGCTGGACAGATGACTGACTCACACTTGACTGATAGATCTTTGAACAAAGAACGATTGGCTGAACAGACATTGTACTGACAGTCATTTGGCCAAATGGGCAACAGACCAAACAGATAATTAGGCTAGGATATGTTTGTTATTTTATGACCTTTTTAATTTCGTTTATTTTTATTGCTTCTTTTTAATGTTTGGGAAACATGCTGTGATGAATGTCAGTTCTGCCAAATGTCCGTTTGGTGAAATGTCCATTGGTGAAATTGCCATTTGGTGAAATGTACATGGGTGAAATGTTCATTTGATCAAATGTCTGTCAGCAAGGTGTCTGTTGGCCAAATGTCCAGGAGCCTTTATAGCAGGTGGAAAAGACTATTAACTTCTTAAGACATTTACTGATGTACAATTATTGATTTGTCACCAGAATTTTTATTGTACATCAATAAATGTCTTGAGAAGTTGCATGTAATGTATTTAGTCCTATTAAAAGAAAAATATAATGTTATTTCCAGTACTGGAACGTAATCATATTTATCCTGCAAGTTTTTCAATGTGTGTACCTAACACTTTTCTACAACTCAGTCATTTCTAGAAACACATATACCTATAATGTACATACCACATTATAGGAGAATTAGCAAAACAAACCTTTAGTTTTTCTGCTTGTGAAAATGTCTCATTACAGTGTTTACATGTAAAATGTTTCTCAGTGGTCTGCAGTACTCTTTTGGGCTTCAGTTCATTTAGTTCAAGGGGTAGAGCTTTATCCTCTTGCTTAGGTTTCTCAGCAGTCTGAAGTACATGTGTGGGCTTTGGATCATGTAGTTCAAGGGCTTGAGTTTCATCCTCTTGCTTGGCACAAGAACCTGCCATTTCATCCAAATGAGCCTGAAAGAAGTAAGCATTTTAATAGTACAAATTAATCTCAGAAAGTAAATTATTTTTATTATATTTTTGTGAAATGCTAAACTCGTGTGGCTCATTCCACATCTGTTAAGTGCAAACAGACACGCTATCTGTGTGTTTTCTACAGAAGAAACAATTTAACAGATAAATTGGCAAGAAGCTATTTTAAGTAACTAAACCAAGACAGTCAATACTCAATTCCAAATTATTAGCGAAGTTTAAAAACTGCAAAAAAATTAAATTTTGCTACAAAACTATTAAATTTAGATGATGCTACATGTTTACAATCAAATTTATGTACTACAAAAAATAATTTTATTAATAAAGGAGGCAAATGGTTTTCAGGACTTGATGATATGTTGGAGTGTGAGCAAGGTAACATTTGTGAAAGGATTCAAGGAACTGGTTAGCCAGACTGGAGTCCTGGTGGTGAGACGTACAGTACTTACACTCTGAAGGAGGGATAGGGATATCTACAGTTTGGAGGGGCAGCTGAACAGTAGTACCTCACGTTTCGAACTTAATTCGTTCCAGAAGGCTGTTCCAATGCTGATACCAAAAGAATTTGTTCCCATAAAGAATAATGTAAATTAGATTAGTCCATTTCAGACCCCCAAAAATACCCTTACAAAAGCACTTACAAAAATACACTTGCATAATTGTTCGAGTTGGGAGCTGCTCGAAATTCGAGGTACCACTGTATTAGCATGCTTCTGGCAAGACTGTGATAAGAGTGAATTATAATGAACGTTTCTTTTTCAGGTCACCCTACCTCAGTGGGAGATGGCCAGTGTTAAAATTTTTTTTTGTGTGTGACATAGTTATTTGAGTTACTGTTACCTTCCTGTCAGCTTGAACCAGTCTGAACATTCTCCTCTGACCTCCTTCATTATCAAGGAGTTTTTCCCCACAGAACTACCACTCAATGGATGTTTAGTGTTTTTTGTACCATTCTCTGTAAATGTTTAAGAGACTGTTGTGTGTGTGTAAATTTCAAATCAGCAGTATCGGAGATACTCAAACCACCATGTCTGGCACCAACAATCATTCCACGGTCAAAGTCATTTACATGACATTTCTTCCCTATTCTGAAGTTTGGTTTGAACACCAACTGGACCTCTTGACCATGTCTCCATGCTTTTAGGTACTGAGGGGCTGCCAGGTGATTAGCTGGTTAGATATTTGCATTAATAAGGTGTAAAGGTGTACCTAATAAAGTGGCAACTTAAGTGAATGTCAGTCCACTAACAAGACATATAACACTGTCCTGAAAAGTATAAACTATTATATTTATGGGGAAGAGCTGAACTTGTAGGAGCTCATACAACACCTACAGGAATGGAAGGCATTCAGGTTCACTGGCCTCAAGGAACCTCCTCTGAGGGAAGAAGTATAAATAAATAGTAAAACAGAAAACAAAAGTCTTAGTGATATGCCATCTTCATTATACAATATACTATATTCAAATACAGACATATAAGACAGAGATAAAATAAAAACATGGAACTATGGTTGAGTTGCAAAGAATAAATGGGTAGAATAGTGAAGTATGTCCAACTGAACATAAGGCTGGCAGAGAAAACTCAAAACAAAGATGGATAGACTTGGTAATGTGAGAAAACATTGCATTCATACTATCAAGGTATGTAGGGTAGAAATAAGCAGGGCAGTGCAAATTATCTTGTATATTAGTCAGTGTCAGCTGGTTTATGCTTCACTCAGCCTCCATGAATGCCAGTGCAACCTAACTTTTTCAGAAGCTTAATTATTCCCAGGAGCAAGGTTATTAGGGTGCAAATACTTTTGCCACTATGTTGAATGACAATTTTAATGCTCTTTTATTAAACTGATTTAAAAAAACATATTCTTCTTTCAACAAACTAGCCATATCCCACCAAAGTAAGGTGGCCCAGAAAGAAAAACAAAAGTTTCTTTTTAAGTTTAGTAACTGTAATATATACAGGCAACTAAAATGCTGAGAGCATTTTAGTTGCCTCTTATGACATGCATGGTTTACAGAGGAAGAATTCTGTTCCACTTCCCCATGGAGAAAAAACATTTTTTTTTTTTTTAACAAGTCGGCCATCTCACACCGAGGCAGGGTGACCCAAAAAAGAAAGAAAATCCCCAAAAAAGAAAATACTTTCATCATCATTCAACACTTTCACCTCACTCACACATAATCACTGTTTTTGCAGAGGTGATCAGAACACAACAGTTTAGAAGCATATACACATAAAGATACACAACATATCCCTCCAAACTGCCAATATCCCAAACCCCTCCTTTAGAGTGCAGGCATTGTACTTCCCATTTCCAGGACTCAAGTCCGGCTATATAAAATAACCGGTTTCCCTGAATCCCTTCACTAAATATTACCCTGCTCATACTCCAACAGATCGTCAGGTCCCAAATACCTTTCGTCTCCATTCACTCCTATTGAACACGCTCATGCACGCCTGCTGGAAGTCCAAGCCCCTCGCCCACAAAACCTCCCTTACCCCTTCCTTCCAACCTTTTCGAGGACAACCCCTACCCCGTCTTCCTTCTCCTATCGATTTAAATGCTCTCCATGTCATTCTACTTTGATCCATTCTCTCTAAATGACCAAACCACCTCAACAACCCCTCTTCAGCCCTCTCACTAATACAGTGGACCCCCGGTTAACGATATTTTTTCACTCCAGAAGTATGTTCAGGTGCCAGTACTGACCGAATTTGTTCCCATAAGGAATATTGTGAAGTAGATTAGCCCATTTCAGACCCCCAAACATACACGTACAAACGCACTTACATAAATACACTTACATAATTGGTCGCATTCGGAGGTGATCGTTATGCGGGGGTCCACTGTACTTTTATTAACTCCACACCTTCTAATTTCCACACTCCAAATTTTCTGCATAATATTTACACCACACATTGCCCTTAGACAGGACATCTCCACTGCCTCCGTCTCCTCGCTGCTGCATTCACAACCCAAGCTTCACACCCATATAAGAGTGTTGGTACTACTATATTTCCATACATTTCCTTCTTTGCCTCCATAGATAACGTTTTTTGACTCCACATATACCTCAACGCACAACTCACCTTTTTTCACTCGATTCTATGATTAACCTCATCCTTCATAAATCCATCCGCCGACACGTCAACTCCCAAGTATCTGAAAACATTCACTTCTTCCATACTCCTCCTTCTCAATTTGATATCCAATTGTTCTTTATCTAAATCATTTGATACCCTCATCACCTTACTCTTTTCTATGTTCACTTTCAACTTTCTACCTTTACACACACTCCCAAACTCATCCACTAACCTTTGCAATTTTTCTTTAGAATCTCCCATAAGCACAGTATCATCAGCAAAAAGTAACTGTGTCAATTCCCATTTTGTATTTGATTCCCCATAATTTAATCCCACCCCTCTCCCGAACACCCTAGCATTTACTTCTTTTACAACCCCATCTATAAATATATTAAACAACCATGGTGACATTACACATCCCTGTCTAAGACCTACTTTTACCGGGAAGTAGTCTCCCCCTCTTCTACACACCCTAACCTGAGCCTCACTATCCTCATCATAAAAGCTCTTTACAGCATTTAGTAACTTACCACCTATTCCATATATACTTCGTTAATACCATGCTCGTTTTAGAGCGCTTCACTAATTTGGCACTTTTCAATTATATATAATCGTGTTCACTATTTTCGTCTATTTTCAATTTTTTTATTTATTATTTTTACTTTTGCATAACTTTATAGGTAAAGTACTATTGGGCACTTAATAAATGATAATGTAAACATGCTGTTAGGCTTTATATATGCATTAGTAAGCAAAAAAATTCTGTGATTTGCTTTAAGGCTGTATGTGTTTTACGACAGCAGTATGGAACCTAACCCACCATATTAATGAGGTATTCTTGCACATGAAAGAGTTGAAGAAGCATAAGAACCAATACTAGAGTAAGAAAGATTTTCAGTAATCTTTTTTACACTTATAAAGTATTTTCTAAAAGCTAAATATCCCAGGCAACCCTGGGTTATTCTGCTAGTATTTTATGTAAGTGAATAAATGTCAGTTTTGCTTGTAATTTACTTATCAATTTACACCTAATTTAAGAAATGGCCGATGTGCTGCTGAAGATATTGGGCTAGCATATTATACCTCTGACTGTTCTCATGATGCTACTTTCTGGAGAAGAGCAATAATATGACAATGTTTATTTTGCATACCTACAGACTTTTCTAATTGATACCTGACCATCATATCCTGGTATGTACCTCTCCACACCACAAAAATGGGAATACGGGTAAAGGCAGATACATCTCACCCTACCCAAGGATCAAACTCTTGACCTTTCATTCAACTCTTACCAAAATATTCCAAATTCAATCCCTGGGAAGGCAAAACATAATGACAAATCTCCTTAGGCCTTTAGTCCCTGTTTACCTAGCACTCAATAGGTACCTGGGTGCTAGCCAACTATTGTGAGTTTCATCCTGGAGGCCAGGCAATGAAAAACTGTGGGAGAATAACAGCTCTAAACCTGTAAAGAATCTGCAAGTGTATATTAGCTAAGGTAAAACAAACATTTTAACCACCTTTATGTGGTACTTGAGATAAGGCAGTCTGGAAAACAAGGCACCACAATGTCTGCACTCGTGTCTTGGTTCATATTCTGGTGCCTTCTCATGATTTTCAACAGCAACCAGATCAAGGGCATCATCTAATGCATGATGTGTTGACAAAGCCTGTGGAGCCATATCCAATGAAATAAAGGAAGGTTGCAAAGGGGGCAGCTGGTGAGCCGATGGAGGAGAAGAAACAGCAACAACATGGGTGGATGCCTGAGTCACAATGGATGATTGTAATGGCGGCAACTGGTGAGCTGTGGGAGGTGGACCAGGTGAAAGATCCAGCACTGATGATGTTAATGTCGATGGAGATGTCTGCTGCATCTGTAGAAAAAAAAATTAATTTCAAGTGAGTGAAATCTGAACACATATGCAAGTTATTTAATGTAGTATAACTGTTAAGGAAATGGGCATAATGGTAAAACCATACAATTTAAAATTAAAAATAGTAGAGAAGATAGAACATTAGTAAATCCTCCTTGTTTCTCTGTAATTCTATTTTTTATCTTACCCCCAGCTCTTTCAATAATAATTATATCATACATTTTACCTAGTATACTCAACATATGTTTTTTTAAAATATAAACAACCATTCAATTAAAATGCATGTTCATTATTCAGTTAATGGCTTTTTTACTGCTGTGTTTCAAGTAGAGTTTATCCCAAGAGGGAGTGATCTCTTCCTCGGAAGCATCTCACAATATTAACACTGCAAGTGTATGAACTTGGGAAGGCATGAAGAGAAAAAATAAATGAAGGAGGTATACAGCAGTACCACCATATCACTATGCTGAGCTGGGTCACCTGTCAGTCAGGTTAACAGTGGCTCTAGCCTGGGTCACATCAAATGACATCTCCACTGACTCCAGCCTTACAAAAATTCTTTATAGATTTCAATAATTAACCATTTATCCAATACATTTTCAACAAACAGGTTGCTATTCCCATGGACTCTGAACACAAGCATTTAATTTCTTAAATTAGTGTTTTCATAAATTTTCCCTTGCATGTTCAATTCAAAATAGCTGCAAAACTCACAGATGAACAAGATGGGACAGATGTTGGCGGCTGCGTTAGAGATAGGGAGGGCAAGCAGGAAGAGAAGGTATCAGGAATAAGATGAGATGGAACTGTATACTGGAGGGAGGCAATCACAGTTTCATTTGACTGGCCAGACTCCACAAGAAGATTGCCTCCAGAAGAAACTGCAAGGCCTCTGTCATCAGCTGGGCTGCGATTCCATGACCACTGTGATGTGTCTGAAACTTCATACAAACATGAAAGTCAAAATATTTTGGTTACAATGTCATGCTTTCTAACTAAATGCACCTACATTTTCTTTAGATTATTAACATACAGTACTGCACTGTACAGGAGGTCCCAGCTTTACAGCACTTTGCTTTATGGTGTTTTGCTAACACACAGTTTTCAATTATACTCATTCTTCAT
This sequence comes from Cherax quadricarinatus, assembly GCF_038502225.1. Taxonomy (NCBI): domain Eukaryota; kingdom Metazoa; phylum Arthropoda; class Malacostraca; order Decapoda; family Parastacidae; genus Cherax; species Cherax quadricarinatus. The sequence continues at coordinate 7,730,101 of NC_091367.1, forward strand.
TTATTTAGACTTCCTACAATAAATATACAGTGGACCCCCGGTTTACAATATTATTTCATTCCAGAAGTATGTTCAGGTGCCAGTACTGACCGAATTTGTTCCCATAAGGAATATTGTGAATTAGAGTAGTCCATTTCAGACCCCCAAACATACACATACAAACACATTAAACATAAATACACTTACATAATTGGTCGCATTGGGAGCTGATCGTAAACCGGGGGTCCACTGTATTCACCACTCACTATAAGCTACAGATGAAAATATTTTAAAGTAAGTATGCAATGTGTGTGCTGTACAGTGGAACCTTGGTTTTCATGATTAATTTATTCCAGAAAGACTGATGAAAATTGAATTGTACAAAAACTGTAGCAACATCTCCTATAAGAAATAATGTAAATCCAATAGGTGATGTAGTTCAGCTGGGCTTGTGAGGTCTCTGGGGAGACCTAATTTAACCAATTATATGGTCACACCTTGCCTTGGCAAACGTCTGTCAGCCACGCCCACGTCTGAGGTCTTTTGTTCTTGACGGTGCCAGACCTAGGCGTCAGGTCGTACACGTGGTTGTGGGGTGTGCTTGGACCACCATATAAACCCAAGGAACAGCTGAGCAGAGGAGATTCGGGCAGAGATCTGGACTGGGAGCAGAGCTGAGCTGGAGAGTCTCGGGAGGAGAGACTGTTGGAGACATTGGGCAGAGTACTGGCTTGGAGCAGTACTCGTGCTGTATAGGTCTTGGGACCTGTGGCTTAGTTCCTGTGATGAACTGTCCTCTGAACTATATTGTAAGTTATATTCATTTTGGTCAAGTTGATTGTATTTCCCTGTCTCACTGCTTATGTGTACCACCCCATTTATCTAAACCCCAATGACTTAATAATAAACTGTGTTTGAGTAGAATAGTAATATTCACTGTCCCCATTATTTGCTATTCCTATTTCTTATATTTTATTATGTTTAGTTAAAGCAGTGAGAGGGTGAGTAGTGTGGAGTGTAGAGTAATGAGAGGTGAAGATGTCGTCACCAGTGACCTCACATTACCTACCTACCTCCGCTAATCATCTCTCCTACCACCTCGCCTGCCTGTCCCCTGCCTACTGACTCCCTCCGCTTACCCGCATATTCCCCTAATCATTACCCCCCTACATGACAAATTAATCCATTCCAGACACCTAAAAATATTAAAAAAAAAATACATTACACGTATATAGAGAATAACTATGGTTTTACATACAGAAAACAATGAGAAATAAATATAAATGATTAATGAAATGGATAAATGAACATTTAACATCACTTTTACCTCTATTGAAGAGTTGTTGGCATATGGAAGATGGTGAGGAGGGGAGAGGGAGGAGGAGAGGTTACTGTTTGGAAGAGGAATCCCCCTCCATAAGGACTTCAGGTACCAAGGCCTTATCCAGGGTTACTTCCCTTCTTTGTCTTTTACTGGCACTAGGACCAGATTGAGAGTCACTGGACCCCTGTCGCACAAAAAAATCTGTCCAGAGAAGTCTGTTTCTGGAGTCTCTTTAAGATTTGCCTAAAATGGGACAAGGCATTGTCACTGAACATGTTGCAGACATGGCTTGCAATAGCTTTGTTAGGATGATATTTCTCCACAAAACTTTGCAGCTCATTCCACTTTGCACACGTCTTTTATCACTGAAGAAGGCACATTCTCCCCTCTCTCTACCTCCTCCTCTGAAGCAATTTCCTCAGCTGCGGTCTGTTGCTGTTCCAGCTGAAGATCTTGCAGCTCTTCAGTGGTTAGCTCTTCCCTGTGGTCATCCATCAACTCTTCCACATCCTGGCCACTCGCATCCAACCCCATGGACTTCCCCAAAGACACAATAGATACCACAATAGACATAGGTTTGTCAGGGTCAGCCTCAAACCCTTCAAAATCCTTTTAGAGGACACATGGTGGCTTATTTAGCAGTTGCACTCAATAAACAAGCACAAAAAACAACGGATTATTATGAAATGTTATCTGAACGTGCGGAGTAATGTTCACTCAATGGGAAACAAAGCCAGACCGAGTCAGAATGCGTGGGATGCTTTGTGTGGGTACGGGCAGGCGGACACGTTTGGTACAGCAGACCATTGTCAACTCTACAAAAACCGAGCGGATGTATGAAAACTGGGACAAAATTTTGACGAAAAAAGTCATCAAAAACCAAATCCTATGAAAACTAGGGCATACGAAAACCGAGGTTCCACTGTATATGCATTTTTTAGGCCTAGTTCTATTGCTCACTTAATATATAATAGTACAAACATGTTATCAGGCTTTTATATGTATCTGAAAGTGAAAAAGGCTATGTTTCACTTTATAGCGATTTTTGCTTTACATAAGTAGCCTGGAACCTAAATTGCTGTATAAGCAGAGCCTTTACCTGTACTATGTTTTTTATATACAAATACAATTCTGGTAAGTCAATTTAACAAGAAAAGTAGTGACAATTTTTAACTAATACCATTAGAAACTGAACACACAATCAAAATACGTAAGCAAATCTACATAGAAACGATAACAAGGCACAGTAAAAAGTCAATAACTAATATTTATGGATACCAAAAACTAACCAAAAACAGCAAATGTGGAATTGTATCACAAAACTATAGACAGCTGCCTGCCACATAAGTTTGTGGTAGTGTGTCCTTGGCCATTTCATTGACATTTCCAACATTATTTTACCCCAGAATAGCTTTTCCTAAGGTAACACACTAACTAATGAGAGAAATGGTGCCAGCAGTCCTGAACAATAGCATGTTTGGCTGAAAAAAATAAAAGTTGAAATACTGAAAAATACTTTTTACAGTAACTGGTGTGGCAGAGAAAAACTTTGTTTACAGCATGGTGTACATTCTTAGATAACTTACGATACAAAGCAGCAACATGAAAGGTCATTAAAATTCAATGCAGACACTGAGTCTAGTTAGGATTTTGCCAAGCATAAAAGTGTGTGGTGCTAGGTTTAGCCACTTTAACCCTTTCAGGGTCCAAGGCCCAAATCTGAAGTGGTGCCCCAGTGTCCAAGAATTTTCCAAAAAAAAATTTGTTATTTTTTCTTATGAAATCGTAGAGAATCTTTTTGTGAAGGTAATAAAACAAAAAGTACGAAATTTGGTGGAAAATTGACGAAATTATGCTCTCGCGAATTTTGATGTGTCAGCGATATTTACGAATCGGCAATTTTGCCGACTTTGACTCCCATTTTAGGCCAATTACATTATTCCAATCAACCAAATTCTTAGCTATTTCACTAGTATTACTTCTATTCTATCGATTGAGCACAAGAAATCGCCAAGTCAACTGTTTCAACTACAAAATAAAGTGATCGGAAATTGTTAATTTGGCCAATTTAACACAAAGTTCAAAATATTCCAATTTCAAAATAGGCTCCAGAATAAACAATGTAGGTATTCCTGGAACTAAACTAACATTTCCTCGGTTCATTAGTTACATTTTGAGGCTTTACAAATGAATTCCATTTTGATTTTTTATTCACATAATGAATTTTTATTCACACCAAAAAATAGAAGATTTACTGTTATGCAATACTGTAATAATTGTATAAATATCATCACCATATTTGTGAATGTATATTAGACCCACCAGCTGACGTGTATTAGATGTGTGAGGTCGTTTGTTTACTCTTGAATATCGGCAAAAATTTAACATTTCCGCTACTTTGAGCTCAGTTTCAAGCCATTTCCAGTGCTAAAACCAATCAAAATCATCTCTATTTCTGTAATATGTCTTCCATTCTATCAAATGAGACCAAGAAATCGCAAATACAACTATAAAAAACATACGAAAAAACACTGCAAAGTCGCTGTTTTAATAAAAAATCATGATTTCAGTTTTTTCTCTCATTATACACAGTGTGCTGCAGGATGTTTTATGTGGTGCACACATACCACATACATGTATTCTCTCATATCTAGGCCCAAATGTACCACTCACAGTTTATCAGAGTGAGCTGAGCTCATGACGTAGATCTACAGTTTGGACCCTGAACGTAAAGCCGTAGATCTACGGGACGGACCCTGAAAGGGTTAATAAAGCTATTTAGATAAGTTTTTTTTTTTTTTGAAGTTTCTATTCTGTGGCTTTATTCAATTTAAAATTGCATCTTAACAAGGCCAGGCAAATGTTCAACATGGGTAAGTCATAAAGGAAATAGTTAAAGAGCCTAAATTTAAAACCTTATGCATTATAAAATTTAATCAAGAGATTCTCTTTTTCCTAAATATAAGGTTTTTTATTACAAGATTTTAAGAGAGAAAAAGATTACTTTAACCTTTAACCCTTTGACTGTCGCGGCCATATATATACGTCTTACGAGGTACCGTGTTTGACGTATATACGTATACTCATAAATTCTAGCGGCTTCAAATCAAGCAGGAGAAAGCTGGTAGGCCCACATGTGAGAGAATGGGTCTGTGTGGTCAGTGTGCACCATATAAAAAAAATCCTGGAGCACGCAGTGCATAATTAGAAAAAAAAAACTCCGACCGTTTTTTTTTTAATTAAAATGCCGACTTTGTGGTCTATTTTCGTAGAGTATTTATGGTTGTATTCTCATTTTCTTGGTCTCATTTGATAGAATGGAAAACATATTACAGAAGTAGAAGTGATTTTGATTGATTTTACTATAAAAAGAACCTGGAAATGGAGCTCAAAGTAGGAAAAATGTTTGATTTTTGCCAATGTTCAAAAGTAAACAAATGATGTCATTGTCCAATAAATGTCCAACTAGCCATTCTAATATGCAGTCATGAATGGGTTGATGTTATTTATACAATTATTACAGTATTGCAGTAGTCTGCATAATAGTAAGTCTTCTAGTTTTTGTTTGAATAAAAATTCAAAATAGAAAGCAAGAGTAATATCAGAGGGACCTGGAGACATGACTGATGAACGATGAAAATGTTATTTTAGAGCCACGAATGTCTGCATTGTTCATTCTGGACCTTATTTTGAAATTGTCATATTTTTTAGTTTTTGTGAAATTGGCCAAATTGCAAATTTCTGACCACATTATTGGGTAGTTGAATCAGTAAATGGGCAGTTTCTTGTACTCAATCGATAGACAAAATGGAGTTCTAAAGAAATAGCTATGAGTTTGGTCGACTGGAACAATGGAATTAGCTGAAAATAGGGCTCAAAGTGGGCGAAATCGCCGATTTGTAAATATCGCCGAGGTCGCTAACTTCGCGAGAGCATAATTCCGTCAGTTTTCCATCAAATTTCGTTTTTTTGGTGTCATTACAATCGGGAAAAGATTCTCTATCATTTCATAAGAAAAAATAATTTTTTTTTTTTTTTGAAATTTTGCGACACCAGGAGACACCTCAGGATTGGGGGTTGCGACAGTCAAAGGGTTAATTTTTGAGCATTAGGTACAAAGTTATTGACTACTTAATGAAGTGCCTGTGACTTACTGTGACTGAAACACATCAGAAAAACTGACTTGAATAATCAGCAAAGTGTACTTGTAAAGTTGAAATAAAAGGCAGGTAAGAAATAAACTAAAATTACTATCCTCTTAATGAGAATGCTTGACAAGAGCAAAAATTTTGGGCGAACACAGAATTTAATATTTACAAATATACTCTGCATGACATGATGGTTCAGGAGGAAGAACATAATTTCGATAACATCCACTAGAAGGCGATGAACTGTAAGGCTCAAATGTTTCAGCAGCTTGTGTAATCTCTTGAAATAGCTGCCCTTTTGCTTTGACATCCTCTGCAGCTTCTAGAAATGAATCAGCAGACCCTTCAACAAATGGCATGGAGCTGGTGCTGTTGCATATTCGTGAGAGATTTTCAGGGTCATTCTTGATTTGAACTAGATCATGATGCATTGATTCCAAGAAATTTGATCTATTGCCAACATCCTGCTCCTGTATAAAAAATACATAAATAAAAATCTATTACCTTTGACTGGATAAGATACAAAATTAAATGCAAGATATCTTATTCCATTATCACTATTACGGAGTTTATTGTAATTTCCAATATAAAGTACAGTATTCATATATTTAATATTATTACAGTCTATTCACAGGAAAGTGCTAAACCCATATGTCATACAGCATCAAGCATGTAGTCTTAAAATTCTAGATAAAATCAAGCCTAAAAATCAGTATGCAAAAGTGGCTGAGCTCAAAGCTCCACATATGAATACCTATTTCTCTTTCTCCTCGTGGATACATCCTAAATCTGTATTTGATTTTGTTAGGTAAGTGGAGACACTACAGATGTCTTCAAGCTTTGTGACGCTCCTTACTGCTCACAGGTCTTATGATTACCATGCAGCCTTTCATTTTTGTTCTCCATTTGGCCTGGGTTTGCTCGTTACTGTGCATGAGTAACTAAGAGTGCTTTGTGAGATAGACCCATTTTTGTTGGGAGTGTACAGCATCAAGAGACACTGTTTTATTAATGTTGGTCTGCATGACTATACCTCCTACTGATGGGCTAGGCATTCATCGTAAGGATGCTGGCTTTGTCTTCCTTGGCCCCCATCGCCTTCTACCTTTGGACCAGGGCCCTTAGGACCTGGTAGAATCTCGGGGCCCTGGCATTCTTAAGAGTTCCTTAGTCTGATCTCTTGCCTGTTTTATCAACGGCTGTTACTCTAGCCAGAAGTTCTACCATTAAACAAGTCACTAATGAGATGTTGGCTTGTTTGATGTAGTGGCCAGCTACTGATAGTATGTTATTCACAATTTTACTCACTCTGAGTACCCCAGTGCTTAGCATTTAAGCCTGATATCCCATGGATGTCATCCTCCTGTTCCGGCACTGGCCAGGGCTTCTTTCAACAAAGCCCTTTCTGGGGCTTCCCTGCTCCATGGTTGGTCTACCTGCTCTCCACTAGTTGGCAATGGAGCCCCTATTTTTTAACCATAAGATCCATTCTTTGTCCTGTTATCATCCCTAACCCTCCTCCTCAATGTTCCTACAAGAACTTCCAAATGCTTGTGCCCCATCATTGTGGAACTCCCCTTTCCTTCCTTCCCTCCCTTTCTCTTCCCCCTCCTCTCACTCACTTTTTCCTTTATTTCTCTTCCTTCCTCTCTAACTCTTCCTTACTTTTCCCCCTCCCTATCTATTTCTCCCTTACTTTTTCTCATGTACTCCTAGTGGATGTTACCAATTAACTCTATAGTTAAGTACTAAAATGAAATGACAGACCTGAAGTGAGTGCCGCCACGAAGAGGTTCGAGATGCATGGTGAGGGTGGTAGTAGCTCACTGTTGACACAGGAGGTAACACATCCTCTGGGTCTGCTGTGTCAAAGTCTTGGAAACGTTCTCTTGTTCCCCCACCCAAGTCCACCATCTTGCTGCATGAGATGTACTCAGTACAAAAGAATGTTCTGAAAATGAAGTGAAAGGTAAAGTTCCAGTCTAAGAAATGTAGCTACAAATTTGAGTTTACATGACTGATAATACAGTACCTGAAAGAATTCTGGTCAATATATACTTTATTTCCCAATGTTTCTTATGCAAATGATTTAGTATTAAGTGCACTGTGCAATGGAGATATACATAAGTATTTAGTGTCTATGGGGAAAATACCTTTTTAATATAACTTAACCTAATGTTATCCAAATTAACCCAACCGATGATTTTGCAATTGGTCTAGGATAAGTTATGTCACCTCCCACTGAGGTACAGTGACCCAAAAAAGATGAAACACTTTCACCATCACTCACTATCACAGTCTTGCCAAAGGTGAGTCGACATTACAGATTACATATAAAAATAAAGCTTGATTCCACTGCACAACAAACTTAATAATTTTTTTTACAAATTACAATTCATAATTTTTTTATTTTTGCCCATTATCATCTATTTAAACAATTTCCACAAAAAAATTACTATATTTCTCATGTAACAGATAACATGGTTGTTAGTTATATTACAAAATGTTAATTGATTTCAGTCCAGGGAAAATATAAATAATGACCAAGATTTTTTGCTGTGACTAAAGCAAGTTTATTTAGGCACAGGTACACACGAGTACAATTATCATACATACTGTAAATTTCCTAGGGCGGGGCTACTCAACTACTATGACCAAGGGTCCACTTGGACAGTACCAATGTATGCAAAGGTCCAGATACCAATGTACCAATGTATGCAAAGGTCTGGATACATATGAATTACCATCGGATGGAAGAAAATATCACTAATATTTAGCTATGCTAGAATACTGTATTCCATTAAGTGTATGCAGTCCATTCAGATAAAATAATGTATTAATCCCTCTCTTGTGTATCACCTGATCCTGAACGTGGTAACAGCTGTTATTTAAGTAAGCTTTCTCCTGAAGCCTGTGGTCCAACTAGAATACTCAGAAGGTCCGGATTTGGACCACGGGCCGCCAACTGAGTAGCCCTGTCCTAGGATAACTTGGAAAAGTCAGACAAAGTGACTTAGTTCCAATGAGGTAACACAGTGTCTTCTACAGTATGTACTAAAAAACAGGTAAAAACAGGTAAACATGTAAAGTGAAAATTGCAGTAGTGAAACATTGCTTTTTTTCCATTTTCAAATGCATATAAAAGCCTGATAACATGTTTATGCTATCATATATTAAGTGAGCAATAGAGCTAGGCCTAAAAAAATATAAAAACTTAATAGACAAGCCCAGTTGATATTTTTACCTGGAGTTTACCTGGAGAGAGTTTCGGGGGTCAATGCCCCCGCGGCCCGGTCTGTGACCAGGCCTCCTGGTGGATCAGCGCCTGATCAACCAGGCTGTTGCTGCTGGCTGCACGCAAACCAACGTACGAAGAAATACAAAAAACAAGACTAATGAGGTCAAATTCAGGCACTGGGTCTTGCAAGGATGCACTTTGAGCCTCATAACTTAGTAGTTACACTGTAGCTAAAAAGGTGTCAGTCAGTCAGTTATTAGCTAATACTGAAGTCAGTGTTACTGACTGACACAAGTCAGTGATACTGTCTGACACATGAATCAGTGTCACTAACACAAGAGTCAGTGTTACTGGCTGACACATGAATCAGTGTCACTAACACAAGAGTCAGTGTTACTGGCTGACACATGAATCAGTGTCACTAACACAAGAGTCAGTGTTACTGGCTGACACAAGTCATCCAGTAATTATGATAACTAAGAGTTATGGCGAGACAGTCTGACTCCAATTTAAATACGTATACCATTGTAAGTCCAGACTAGGTTATCTATGTTAAAACTACATAATGTGCTCTATGTGTATGCTCATAACATTCATGTACCCTCACCATCATTGTAAAATTATAAATTTGTCTGTATAGTGTAATAAATAAAAATAAAATAGGAAATGAGGGAGGTATGTGCCAGCAGAGCCGCCCACACCCACCTCCACGCCCACAAAACCACCCATTAACATCAGTTAGTCCCTGGAAACAACCTAATTATTCCGTGTACTCTGTAGTGGAATATGTAAAAAAAAAAAAGAACCCATTTAATTTCAAAGTGAAGGGATTTATTTACCGGATGGCCCAGGATATAAGGTTTGTTTACAAACTAACTTACAAGAAACTGGTATTTCAGACTTCTACGATGGTTTTATATGTTGTTTGACGGCCTGGGTGGTGCATGAACTTCTTCTTCTGCCCTGGGCACGGTGGCATATTCCTTCAATCCTTTTTTGGGGCGTTATTTCCTCCTTAATAATTGAGTCACAAGTCCCTTTTTTCTCAGCTGCGACAGTACAGCTCCTGAGAGCAGCCGGTCACCGGCCCAGCCTGGGACTCGCACTCATATATCATTTTGAGTAAATTTTTGTCATGTCTCAGTTGAAGTCATTATTAAATATCACATTTATATATCTACAGTGACTACAGTAAGCTTTCTCATAAAGCTATTCCATATAGGGGGATTTTTTTGGTAAATGCAATTGAAAAAGTGTCCACAACTAAATATCACGTACTGTACAACGAAGCTTTTCACCCAGTGGATTTAAGTCATTTTGACTTTTTTTTACGTTATCCTATGTAATTTACACTATATATGATAATTGTACTTGTGTGTACTTGTATCTAAATAAACTTACTAAGTTTATTTAAGTACAATTATTATAAGTAAAATTATCATACATAGTTTAACGTGCTAATCAATTTTGGATGCATTTTTCTATTGTATTTACACAAAATTACACTTTATAGAGGAACTCTTATAAACTGTATATACAATACTTCACTTGTTCGATTTTATATGCAGCTTATATGTTCATTTATATTAATTTTTATTGTTGATATTAAGAATGTATTGTGTAGCCATGTAACTTAAATAGTTAAATTTAATAGTTACTGTTTAATAACAACTTGCATTACTATATATGGGATTCTTGTTGGTGGTGCTGGTTGTTGTTGTTCATATTGCAGGTTGTTGTTGGTTTTCATGTGATGGTGCTGGTTGTTGTTGGTTTTTATGGTGCTGGTTGTTGGTTTTTATGGTTTACCTGGAGAGAGTTTCGGGAGTTTTCGAGAGTTTTGGTGGTGGTAGTTGTTGGGTTTTATGATGCTGGTTGGTTTTTATGGTGGTGGTGGGTGTTGGTTTTTATGGTGCTGGTTGTTGGTTTTTATGGTGGTGGTAGTTGTTGGGTTTTATGATGCTGGTTGGTTTTTATGGTGGTGGTGGTTGTTGGTTTCTATGGTGCTGGTTGTTGGTTTTTATGGTGGTGGTAGTTGTTGGGTTTTATGATGCTGGTTGGTTTTTATGGTGGTGGTGGTTGTTGGTTTTTATGGTGCTGGTTGTTGGTTTTTATGGTGGTCTGGAAAATCTTCCAGCTCCTGCACCCAACATCTTGCTCCTGGGGGATTTCAACTTAAGGCACCTAAAATGGAAGAATATAGCAAATAATATTGTTGCAGTAATAACACCAGGAGGCAGCTCTGATGAAAACTCACACTCACACGAGCTTTTAAATCTCTGCACAAAATTCAATTTAAACCAGCAAATAATAGAGCCTACTAGACTGGAGAATACACTAGACCTCATCTTCACTAACAATGATGATCTGATAAGAAATGTCACCATATCAAAAACAATATACTCAGATCACAACATAATTGAGGTTCAGACATGTATGCATGGAGCCCCAGACCGACATAATGAGACTAGTCACGAGGGAGCATTCACCAAATTCAACTTCAATAACAAAAACATAAAGTGGGACCAAGTAAACCAAGTCCTAACCGATATAAGCTGGGAAGATATACTAAGCAACACAGACCCCATCTTATGCCTAGAACAGATTAACTTGGTGGCACTCGATGTATGCACAAGGCTTATTCCTCTAAGAAAAAGGAGGAGTAGATGTAAAATAGAAAGAGACAGGCGCTCCCTTTACAGGCGACGGAAAAGAATAACAGAGCGGCTAAAAGAGGTCAATATATCTGAAATGCGTAGGGAGACACTGGTCAGAGAAATAGCAAGCATCGGTGGCTGGTGGCTAAAGCTCCCGCTTCACACACGGAGGGCCCGGGTTCGATTCCCGGCGGGTGGAAATTCCGACACGTTTCCTTACACCTATTGTCCTGTTCACCTAGCAGCAAATAGGTACCTGGGTGTTAGTCGACTGGTGTGGGTCGCATCCTGGGGGACAAGATTAAGGACCCCAATGGAAATAAGTTAGACAGTCCTCGATGACGCACTGACTTTCTTGGGTTATCCTGGGTGGCTAACCCTCCGGGGTTAAAAATCCGAACGAAATCTTATCTTATCTTATCTTAGGAGTCAGGAATCGCGGGAAGAACTAAAAGCCATAAATGAAATCGAAAGAAACCCAAAGTATTTCTTCTCCTATGCCAAATCAAAGTCGAGAACAACGTCCAGTATTGGGCCCCTACTTAAACAAGATGGTTCCTACACAGATGACAGCAAGGAAATGAGTGAGCTACTCAAGTCCCAATATGACTCAGTTTTTAGCAAGCCGCTAACCAGACTGAGAGTCGAAGATCAAAATGAATTTTTTATGAGAGAGCCACAAAATTTGGTTAACACAAGCCTATCCGATGTTATCCTGACGCCAAATGACTTCGAACAGGCGATAAATGACATGCCCATGCACTCTGCCCCAGGGCCAGACTCATGGAACTCCGTGTTCATCAAGAACTGCAAGAAGCCCCTATCACGAGCCTTTTCCATCCTATGGAGAGGGAGCATGGACACGGGGGTCGTCCCACAGTTACTAAAAACAACAGACATAGCCCCACTCCACAAAGGGGGCAGTAAAGCAACAGCAAAGAACTACAGACCAATAGCACTAACATCCCATATCATAAAAATCTTTGAAAGGGTCCTAAGAAGCAAGATCACCACCCATCTAGAAACCCATCAGTTACACAACCCAGGGCAACATGGGTTTAGAACAGGTCGCTCCTGTCTGTCTCAACTATTGAATCACTACGACAAGGTCCTAAATGCACTATTAGACAAAAAGAATGCAGATGTAATATATACAGACTTTGCAAAAGCCTTTGACAAGTGTGACCATGGCGTAATAGCGCACAAAATGCGTGCTAAAGGAATAACAGGAAAAGTCGGTCGATGGATCTATAATTTCCTCACTAACAGAACACAGAATAGGCGTCAACAGAGTAAAGTTCGAGGCAGCTACGGTGAAAAGCTGTTCCACAAGGCACAGTACTCGCTCCCATCTTGTTCCTCATCCTCATATCCGACATAGACAAGGATGTCAGCCACAGCACCGTGTCTTCCTTTGCAGATGACACCCGAATCTTCATGACAGTGTCTTCCATTGCAGACACTGCAAGGCTCCAGGCGGACATCAACCAAATCTTTCAGTAGGCTGCAGAAAACAATATGAAGTTCAACGATGAGAAATTTCAATTACTCAGATATGGTAAACACGAGGAAATTAAATCTTCATCAGAGTACAAAACAAATTCTGGCCACAAAATAGAGCGAAACACCAACGTCAAAGACCTGGGAGTGATCATGTCGGAGGATCTCACCTTCAAGGACCATAACATTGTATCAATCGCATCTGCTAGAAAAATGACAGGATGGATAATGAGAACCTTCAAAACTAGGGAGGCCAAGCCCATGATGACACTCTTCAGGTCACTTGTTCTATCTAGGCTGGAATATTGCTGCACACTAACAGCACCTTTCAAGGCAGGTGAAATTGCTGACCTAGAAAATGTACAGAGAACCTTCACGGCGCGCATAACGGAAATAAAACACTTCAATTACTGGGAGCGCTTGAGGTTCCTAAAACTGTATTCCCTGGAACGCAGGCGGGAGAGATACATGATTATATACACCTGGAAAATCCTAGAGGGACTAGTACCGAACTTGCACACGAAAATCACTCACTACGAAAGCAAAAGACTTGGCAGACGATGCAACATCCCCCCGTTCTAGTGGTACACTCTGTAATCACTATTTTACTACATGTAAACCATACAATAACCAAATTTCTGTAATCTCAGCATTGTAATCCTTATAGAGAATAAACTTTGAATTTAAATTTTGAATTTTGAATGAAAAGCAGGGGTGTCACTAGCACGTTAAGAGACCATACAACAAGTGTCAGGGGCCCGAGACTGTTCAACTGCCTCCCAGCATACATAAGGGGGATTACCAACAGACCCCTGGCAGTCTTCAAGCTGGCACTGGACAAGCACCTAAAGTCGGTTCCTGACCAGCCGGGCTGTGGCTCGTACGTTGGTTTGCGTGCAGCCAGCAGCAACAGCCTGGTTGATCAGGCTCTGATCCACCAGGAGGCCTGGTCACAGACCGGGCCGCGGGGGCGTTGACCCCCGGAACTCTCTCCAGGTAAACTCCAGGTAAACCCAACAAAAGGCTGCAGTTAGAATGATAACAAATTCCCACTACAGGCAGCACACTCCACCAATATTTAAAACTCTAAACCTACTCACCGTACAAAACATCCATCCATACTTATTATTGTACCTATTACATACATAGAACACTTAACTCGGATATAAACCCTCCCCTCAAACGTCTCCTTACCAACCCCAGCAGAACACATGACCATAACACAAGGCACAGGTCACTCTTTGATGTTCCTCGTGTCCATCTCGCACTATGCAAAAACTCAATGCACATAAAAGGCCCAAAAATCTGGAATTCATCACCTGGGAATATAAAAGAAACACTGTTTATAAATTCAAGTCTCTTCTTAAAAATCACTTACTCACCCACAACTAAATAAATACTGAATAATTGTATCTCATAAATGTTTAACCTGTGACCCTATCAAACTTTTTTTTTAATTACATTCCCTAACAGAATACTCCATTCTACTGAATACACAGTAACTCAGTAAATGACCATATGACCTGTCTTTAAAATACTCATTTGTGCTTAATTGTTATTTGTTTACTATAATGTTTACCACTGAATATATCATTGCTTAGTAAATCTTGAGTTAATTTTAAGCCTGCCCATATTGCTCTGCATACAAGGGGCTTTTGGCATGTTACACTTAACCACTGTATTTCTTTGTACATTTATGTATCATGTCCAAATTAATAATAATTAAATACATAGTAACGTGTGTAAATTACCTAGGATAACCCAAACAAGAATTGAACTTATGACCACATTTCGGTCTGACTTGGACAGTTAGTTAGTCAATGGTCCAAGTAGGACCGAAACGTCATTATAAGTTTCATTCTCCTATGTGTAGGTTTTGTGTATAATAATAATAATAATTATTATTATTATTATTTTAATACATCTAGCCGAGTGTTAGCTCAATACGGCTCAAGTTGCAGCAGCCCATAATTACCAACAAGAACAACAAGGCTCTTCACAACACTGGTTCCTACGTCTTTATCTTGCAATAACACTGCAGTTGCATCTTTTGTGGAATAACCTGCATCTTCAGCTTAGAAAATTTAAAGTTCCCTAGCTAATTCCAAGTTCATTAGTCGTTGCAACACGTAGATAACCCAGCAACAGCATCACCACCATGGATCTCCTAGACTCCATAATGAGCAAAATGGATAAGCCGCCAAGTGTAACTGATAAACAAAGGAAGATGTTAAGAGGTAATTTACCCCATAATAACTCCCTTAAGGAGAGGTCACTTGATGGTGGAGAGGAACTCTTAATCCAGGGAGTTGGATCTACTCTCCCCTTACCTGGAGGGTGTTCCGGGGGTTAGTGCCCCCTCATGGCCCGGTCCATGATAAGAGAGATAAGATTTCGTTCGGATTTTTAACCCCGGAGGGTTAGCCACCCAGGATAACCCAAGAAAGTCAGTGCGTCATCGAGGACTGTCTAACTTATTTCCATTGGGGTCCTTAATCTTGTCCCCCAGGATGCGACCCACACCAGTCGACTAACACCCAGGTACCTATTTGCTGCTAGGTGAACAGGACAACAGGTGTAAGGAAACGTGTCGGAATGTTTCCACCCGCCGGGAATCGAACCCAGGCCCTCCGTGTGTGAAGCGGGAGCTTTAGCCACCAGGCCACCCATTCCCAGGACACTATGTCCTCCCATTCCCAGGACACTATGTCCTCCCATTCCCAGGACACTATGTCCTCCCATTCCCAGGACACTATGTCCTCCCATTCCCAGGACACTATGTCCTCCCATTCCCAGGACACTATGTCCTCCCATTCCCAGGACACTATGTCCTCCCATTCCCAGGACACTATGTCCTCCCATTCCCAGGACACTATGTCCTCCCATTCCCAGGACACTATGTCCTCCCATTCCCAGGACACTATGTCCTCCCATTCCCAGGACACTATGTCCTCCCATTCCCAGGACACTATGTCCTCCCATTCCCAGGACACTATGTCCTCCCATTCCCAGGACACTATGTCCTCCCATTCCCAGGACACTATGTCCTCCCATTCCCAGGACACTATGTCCTCCCATTCCCAGGACACTATGTCCTCCCATTCCCAGGACACTATGTCCTCCCATTCCCAGGACACTATGTCCTCCCATTCCCAGGACACTATGTCCTCCCATTCCCAGGACACTATGTCCTCCCATTCCCAGGACACTATGTCCTCCCATTCCCAGGACACTATGTCCTCCCATTCCCAGGGTAATATATGTCCTCCCATTCCCAGGGTACTATATGTCCTCCCATTCCCAGGACAGTATATGCCCTCCCATTCCCAGGACAGTATATGCCCTCCCATTCCCAGGACACTATACCCCCCCCATTCCCAGGACACTGTATATCCTCCCATTCCCAGGACACTATATCCTCCCATTCCCAGGACAGTATATGTCCTCCCATTCCCAGGACACTGTATATCCTCCCATTCCCAGGACACTATATGTCTTCCCATTCCCAGGACACGATATGTCCTCCCATTCCCAAGGCACTAAGATAATACCCTTAATACTTCTCATCCAAGGGTAAACTATAGATTTAATAGCAACAGTAAGAGTTAGAGTATGGGGCAAGTTTTTTAAAGATTTCCTGAGGTTTTCTTAGATAGCTCCAATAACGGTCTAAATTTTTTCTTTAGTCATAATTTATCTTTCCAGTCCCTTTGAGGGAGGTGCCTTGGTGATAATGAACTCTTAATCCAAGGAATTGAGCCTATCCTCACCTTCCTTGGATTGAACTTGATTGCCTCCCTGTCCCTGGCCATTGTATAGGTTTAGCTCATTCCCATGACTAATAATAATTTATTTATTTATTTAATGTCTTTGCAAACAATGATACGGGTATGTCAAAGTATCAGTATTGGTGGGTATCAGCTAATTTTCATGGTATGAGGCTTATTCCTCTAAGAAAAAGGAGGAGTAGATGTAAAATAGAAAGAGACAGGCGCTCCCTTTACAGGCGACGGAAAAGAATAACAGAGCGGCTAAAAGAGGTCAATATATCAGAAATGCGCAGGGAGACACTGGTCAGAGAAATAGCAAGCATCGAACTTAAGCTAAAAGAATCCTTTAGGAGTCAGGAATCGCGGGAAGAACTAAAAGCCATAAATGAAATCGAAAGAAACCCAAAGTATTTCTTCTCCTATGCCAAATCAAAATCGAGAACAACGTCCAGTATTGGGCCCCTACTTAAACAAGATGGGTCCTACACAGATGACAGCAAGGAAATGAGTGAGCTACTCAAGTCCCAATATGACTCAGTTTTTAGCAAGCCGCTAACCAGGCTGAGAGTCGAAGATCAAAATGAATTTTTTATGAGAGAGCCACAAAATTTGATTAACACAAGCCTATCCGATGTTATCCTGACGCCAAATGACTTCGAACAGGCGATAAATGACATGCCCATGCACTCTGCCCCAGGGCCAGACTCATGGAACTCTGTGTTCATCAAGAACTGCAAGAAGCCCCTATCACGAGCCTTTTCCATCCTATGGAGAGGGAGCATGGACACGGGGGTCGTCCCTCAGTTACTAAAAACAACAGACATAGCCCCACTCCACAAAGGGGGCAGTAAAGCAACAGCAAAGAACTACAGACCAATAGCACTAACATCCCATATCATAAAAATCTTTGAAAGGGTCCTAAGAAGCAAGATCACCACCCATCTAGAAACCCATCAGTTACACAACCCAGGGCAACATGGGTTTAGAACAGGTCGCTCCTGTCTGTCTCAACTACTGGATCACTACGACAAGGTCCTAAATGCACTAGAAGACAAAAAGAATGCAGATGTAATATATACAGACTTTGCAAAAGCCTTCGACAAGTGTGACCATGGCGTAATAGCGCACAAAATGCGCGCTAAAGGAATAACAGGAAAAGTTGGTCGATGGATCTATAATTTCCTCACTAACAGAACACAGAGAGTAGTCGTCAACAGAGTAAAGTCCGAGGCAGCTACGGTGAAAAGCTCTGTTCCACAAGGCACAGTACTAGCTCCCATCTTGTTCCTCATCCTCATATCCGACATAGACAAGGATGTCAGCCACAGCACCGTGTCTTCCTTTGCAGATGACACCCGAATCTGCATGACAGTGTCTTCCATTGCAGACACTGCAAGGCTCCAGGCGGACATCAACCAAATCTTTCAGTGGGCTGCAGAAAACAATATGAAGTTCAACGATGAGAAATTTCAATTACTCAGATATGGTAAACATGAGGAAATTAAATCTTCATCAGAGTACAAAACAAATTCTGGCCACAAAATAGAGCGAAACACCAACGTCAAAGACCTGGGAGTGATTATGTCGGAGGATCTCACCTTCAAGGACCATAACATTGTATCAATCGCATCTGCTAGAAAAATGACAGGATGGATAATGAGAACCTTCAAAACTAGGGAGGCCAAGCCCATGATGACACTCTTCAGGTCACTTGTTCTATCTAGGCTGGAATATTGCTGCACTCTAACAGCACCTTTCAAGGCAGGTGAAATTGCCGACCTAGAAAATGTACAGAGAACTTTCACGGCGCGCATAACGGAGATAAAACACCTCAATTACTGGGAGCGCTTGAGGTTTCTAAACCTGTATTCCCTGGAACGCAGGAGGGAGAGATACATGATTATATACACCTGGAAAATCCTAGAGGGACTAGTACCGAACTTGCACACGAAAATCACTCACTACGAAAGCAAAAGACTTGGCAGACGATGCACCATCCCCCCAATGAAAAGCAGGGGTGTCACTAGCACGTTAAGAGACCATACAATAAGTGTCAGGGGCCCGAGACTGTTCAACTGCCTCCCAGCACACATAAGGGGGATTACCAACAGACCCCTGGCAGTCTTCAAGCTGGCACTGGACAAGCACCTAAAGTCAGTTCCTGATCAGCCGGGCTGTGGCTTGTACGTTGGTTTGCGTGCAGCCAGCAGCAACAGCCTGGTTGATCAGGCGCTGATCCACCAGGAGGCCTGGTCACAGACCGGGCCGCGGGGGCGTTGACCCCCGAAACTCTCTCCAGGTAAACTCCAGGTAAAACTGGTATCAGAGGGTATTAGCCATTTTAATGGTATCGGCCTAAAATTGAATATCGGTATTGGCAAATAACTGTATAATGCCATCTTTGATGATGATGATAATTGTTTTTCCAATCATTATCAATCACATTTCTGCCATATACTTCAGTTGCTACCATTGTATAGTTAACAGATTTATTCCCCTATAAACTGTACTCTCTCAGCTTATAGGGGACTACAGCCATCTTTAACACTTTCCTTTATTTTATCCATCCAGTTATGTTGTTCAGAATACTAATTCTATAACATCAGTTCTTTGTTTCTGTATGTAGGGCATTTTTTTTTATCATGCACCACTGTTGCATTGTTTTTTGTTTACAGAGCAACAGAAAGCAGTTGAAGAGGCAAAAAACAAGGAGAGAGAAAGATTAAATCAGTTCAGAAAACTTGTAAGTATTTTTATCATTAATTAGAGTACTGCATATTATTATTATTACTACTACTATAAATGTATTATTATTATTTGCAATGTATTATATATTTCTGCATTAATATTATTAAATTCATGAGGCCCTGATTATTATTATTATTATAATCAAAAAGAAGCCATGAGGCCCTAAACCCATAAGGGTCATACAATACTTTGAAAATGGAAGGCAGTCAGGTTTGATCCAAGGAAGGGGAGGGTAGGGTCAATTCCTTGAATTAAGAGCTTACACCGGTATTGAAATGTCTCTCTTGAAGGGTATATTTTTGTAGCATATGATTTGTAAAAGATCCTGCATATGTCTATTTTTATGCTAAAATTATTTTTTCTTTATTGCAGATTGAAGAACGAATAAATAGATTTATTCAAAATGTCACCTTAATGAAAAAGAAATTTGAGCCAATGGACAGAGTGGCAAGGAGTATTGTGTAAGAGTCATGGTGTTTTGTTGAATTTAACCATTCCTACTTGAAAAGGTGTTTACCTATGAGGAAAACTACATCTAGGAACTACTCCTCGAGGGATTTGGCTTTGATGTTGGTGAAGGGTCCTTGTTCCAAGGAAGTAATGCTACCCTTCTCTTCTTTGGATTATACCTGATTACCTCCCATTTCCCAGGCACTGTATGACATCCCTGTGGGTTGACCACTTCCTTATGATTATAATATGATGTAATGCAAAATAAAGAGAGAATTTGCATATACAGTAACTAGACAGAGACTTGGAGATGCAAACTGCTCATTCAGTATGAAGGGTACATTCTGGTTTATTGAAGATGCTAGTATCAACCCACTGTATACAGTATTATATCCCCTTTCTCTGTGCAGTAGTCAAGCTTTTTTTAAAGGAATCACTGAAAAGATTGATATTTACTTCTTTTCTGAGATTTATTAACCGAGTTAAGATTTGTGTTCAAATTTTAGGACATTTTGTGAAGCCTTTAGTGGACAATATGTCTTCTGATAAAATGTCCTAAATGTTTCATAAGTGTCTTTTTTACCCACAGTATCACTGGCAAGATTATGATACAATTATCAGTCAAAATTAAGAAAAGAAGCAATGCTAAATGATCTGCATGTGTTTAGCACTATTGTGAATATAACATTAATTAAAAACACAAAAAGTAATTATAGATAAGTGCATTAATACTATGAATAGAGTGCTTCCTTATCATTTAAGTTGTGCCTGGCCTTATGGTGGTCATGTATTTTGTTTTTTACAGACGTGATGTAGCAGATGTTGCTGGCCTCACTACCTATGCCTTTGGGACTGAGGATTTTGACCGTCATGTAATGGTGTTTAAGAAAGAGTATCCATTAACTGAAGAGGAATTAGATGCATATAAAAGTGGTGAAGAATGGGATCCAGAAAAAGCAAAGGAAGCAGCCCTTCTTGTAAGGACAAGTTATATTTTAAGTTATGGTTAATTTGTATAATGATATTGATACATAAAAGTTGTAACAAATATAGTTTGCAAATAGGTGTTTATTTTGTACAAAAGTGTTTCGTCTCTGTAGATGCCTTTCTTTCTCACTACTACATTGTCAAATGCTCTAATCTTCAAAACACTCATGACTTGACTGACCTTTGTCTCTGCCTCTCCTTACCTCTTCTCTTGCATATATTACAGAGAAAACAACAAGAATATGAAGATGAATTGAGAGCACAGCAACTGAAGAAAGACCCTGGATCTAACAAGTTCATTGAAAAATATGAACGCTTGGTTGGAAAAGAAACAGGCAAGGAATCAGCCAGAATATTGGAGGTTAACAAACAGTTTGGTTTTGGTATGTATAATTTTGTATGCTATATTACCTATTGCATGAGATGGGTAGATAAAGAATTTTGGCTATTGAAATAAATTGCTTTACAAATAAATATATGTATATGGTGCTAGTATATGGGAAGAAATAAGAAAGCAAGTAGCTTTCAAGAACTTTGTGATGGAAAGGCTCCTAAAATCCTGGACAGTAAAAAACTGAGAAAAAACACTTGTAAAGCTCCCTGGAAGTAGTGGGTTTGACACTTCTTTGTGACTACAGTACTGTTTATTAATTATAAAGCATTAAACCTGTGGGGGCCATACAGTGGCTTTAGAAGGGAAAGGTGATAGCAGTTCCTTTGATTATGAGAGAGGGGGAGATGAACATTATAATAATTCTCATTCCTCTTCTTGGTCATGATATTTGATTGGCTATTAGTATTATTAAGGAATGTGAAGCAAAATTGCAAGACTACAGACTAAAATAAGGAGAGGTGCTGGTACTGAACAAGAATAATTTAAAGATATTACTATATTATTGTTCATGAAATCATAATTCGATTGCAAACAAATCACAGAAAAGGGGAGGCATTCAGGTTCAGTCCAGTGAAGGGAGGACAGGTTCAGTTACTTGGACCAAGAGCCTCTCAGCGTCAAGGTGCAAAGGTGTGTTCATGGGCTAAAAATTGAAGTAAAAATTTGTGCAGTAAATTCAGCTTTACTTATTATAATACTATATGACTGCACTTTAAAGGAGGGGTTGGGGATATTGGCAGTTTGGAGGGACATCTAAACTGTCATATCTGAGCTCCTTTGCAAAAACAGAGATTATGTATGAGTGATGGTGAAAGTGTTGAATGATGATGAAAGTTTTTTCCTTTATTGGGTCAACTTGCCTCGGTAGGAAATGGCTGACATGTTGAAAAAAAAAAAAAAAAGAGACCCATAGGGGTCATACAGTGCCTTCATAATGGGAGGCAGTCAGGTTTCATCCAAGGAGGGGAGACTAGATCCAATTTCCTGGATTGAGAGCCCCTACCAGAATCAAGACACCCACCTTGAGGAGTTCATTTCTGTTAAAAAAATCAAGGTATTTAAGAATGTGGACTGTATTATGTGCAAAATATAGAGGAGTTGGTTCTATACCTTCTCTCCTGGGACAGTTCCTGAGGTGCCTCTTTGTAGGTAGTGCATGGGGACAGTAAGTGCCAAGTTCTGATGATGACCTTGGTCAGTTTCTTGGAGCATGATTTTGATTATGCTTTAAAATCAAGGATTTTACTGAAGTGCTGTAGGATGGGTGGGATGGGTTGACTTTGATGTGATTGCTGGTGAGAACTTGCATTGTGCAAGGCTTCCAAAAGTCCTCTTGTTTTCACTGCAGAGCTTCACACAGTCATTGCTACTCTCTTCCTGATAGCTAGCATAGGTGTATTTTTGTTCACTGTCTACTCTGATTCCTAATCCAGTAGGCTTTTGCCCATCCAATGGCACAAAAAATTCAGAAGTGGTTAGCCTGTCTCCATGTACAGCACAAGGATATGGAGTTCTTTTGGTGCCTAGGTCATATTGATGTTACAGGAAATGAATGGGCATATGCCAAGTTCAGCATATATAGAACAGTTACTAGTCAAAATAGAGATCAATTTTCCAAACTAGCAAAGTAGCAGTTTAAAATAACAAAAAAAGGCACAATACCGTGATTGGAACGATACACAAATAACCCGCACATAAAAGAGAGAAGCTTACGATGACGTTTCGGTCCGACTTGGACCATTTACAAAGTCACACTGTGTGACTTTATAAATGGTCCAAGTCGGACCGAAACGTTGTCGTAAGCTTCTCTCTTTTATGTGCGGGTTATTTGTGTATAGCAGTTTAAAATATTGAATTTCAATTTAGTGTGGCTGTGTTGAGACAATTGTATGTAGTAGTAACTATAAATGCTTTAATGACGTTAATTGGAATGCATAGGTACTGTATATAGATTTTGACATTGTAGAGCAGTGTATGAATTATAGCTAGTTATGTAGGGAGGATTGAGTAGGGATACACTTAGCAAGCACTGTATGTCTGCTGTACTCTAGCTTGAAAGTGCATAGGATTTTAATTTTTTTTATTACTGATTGTTCCTTATCACGTTGTCTTCAGTTCGCAGTGAGTTAAAGAAGGACAAGCGAACCATAGAGGAAGCATTAGCAGACATCAGAGCAAAGAAACTCAAGCGAGATAAAGAGGATGGAACGACAGACCAAAAGTCTCAGAGTGGAAATGGAGCACATCCGTAACATTTATAGTCTTTAGTGTTGTTAACTTTCTACAAGTACACTACAGTAATATGTTACAAGTATAATGAGTATTTTAACATTATACATGTGCATAACTTTTGATGCTGAAATTTTTTTTCAGGATTAGTGAAATGAGTGAGATTTACTTACTTTTTCCTCCAGAATGTTCCTTATAAGGTTAGTCATTTTAATTTACATAATACAAACAGCTGTGTGCAAAGTATGCTGTTTTGATATGTTATTTATTTGAGCTGCTGGTATTCTGGGACTATACATCAGTAAGATGTTTAGGTCATTTTTATTCAGGTATTGGCAGGCTTTATATTCAGCTTGAATGGAATGTTAATACACTGGTTATGTTACAAGTGAAGTAAATATTATTCCTGTTTTTATATTTATGCAAAACCCCTTATCATAATTGTGCATATCAAAATGTGGCTTATGTTATTACTTCATAAATAGTTGGCCCCTTTGAATAGATTTCCTGTCATTCCAGTAAGTCTCATATTTGGATACCACTTGATTGGAAGAAACATTCTGCAAAATTTGTTTCAATTAGCTCATGTACTCGAGTTTTTTTTTCAACAAGTCGGCCATCTCCCACCAAGGCAGTGTGACCCAAAAACAAAGAAAATCCCCAAAAAGAAAATACTTTTATCATCATTCAACACTTTCACCTCACTCATACATAATCACTGTCTTTGCAGAGGCACTCAGATACGACAGTTTATAAGTCCTTCCAAACTATCAATATCCTAGACCCCTCCTTTAAAGTGCAAGCATTGTACTTCCCATTTCCAGGACTCGAGTCTGGCTAAATCTATAATAACCGGTTTCCCTGAATCCCTTCACTAAATATTACCCTGCTCACACTCCAATAGCTCGTCAGGTTCCAAAAACCATTCGTCTCCATTTACTCCTATGTAACACGCTCATAGACACTTGCTGGAAGTCTTTGAGATGTACTTATTTACTAAAGAATTTTATTTGCATTAATGAATTTTCTATACATATAAAAAAAGAAAAAACAATCCTTGGTGTTGGATTGAACCTCGGGGCCCCATTTTTAGAAATTCTGGCCTGTAATGTACATTTTCTTCCCAACCAAATTTTGCAGCAATTGTATACCAAAGCCAAGAGTGGCATAACAGTTAATAATTATAAAAAGAAAAAGGGAATGGTGTATTATTTATGAATAAATATTTCTTGAAGCCACATGTCTGTTTGTGGGTATGATTTTCCACACATGGCAAAGATATTTTGTTGATCCTTGCACGAGTTTACAGTGAATTTTTTTTAACTGTTGATTAGTCGTGTCTGTTATTGTATCAATCTGTCCATAGGCTTAGCTAGTTATATGGTAAGCAGCTCAGATAACTTAAACATACATATTTGAATAGCTATATACTATATGTAGAAAAACAAATATAGTGTAATACATCTCAGGCTCATTGTGTTTAGGCTGAAATCAGCCTCATGTAAGACAATGTATTCTAAGAGCCAGGCGTAGTATGCCTGTAATTATTTATATACGGTATCATATTGTGAAAAAAACAACTATTTTTTCTACTACATAAAAATCCATGGAATAATTTGCCCAAAATGGTTAATACAATATCAGGCTATAAAAACTCATTATTTGTGAGAAATGAACCATATACCAATTCTTATGAGATATTCAGATTGTTTATTTTCTTACACCTAATAACATATTTAATTCTGATTACTCTTTTGTACATAATTATGTAAAAAAATAAATTCCTTCTGATTTGACTTTTATTTCTTAGCCAAGTATTTGGTCAAGAAGGAATGTATTAAGATACCATTTATTACTCACTTGAGTTATGAGATGATGATGGAGTACTTGAAAGGCTGCCATATTGTTCCTGTGTCTCAAAAACTCTTGACCAGAAAACTTCAAGAATTTATTTCTGAAAATATAACAGTGCATTTCCAGTACAGTGGAACATGAAAAGTTAGCAACTGATTCCTCGGGTAATCGGAATGTTTGGTTAGATAGTTTGAAAATGATGTACATTTTACTTGGAGAAATTTCTATGCTCGAGAGTAAATTTTGGTTGACTTTGACAAACTTGGTAATAACATGTCTGGTCATAGTTTTTTGATTGTGTACAGGTTCTATATGTCTTGCCTTAAAACCAACAGTAGCTAGTTGCTACCCCAGTCAGTCAAGTTTGTTTGGGCAGGATGCAAACTGTCTTCTACTTAGTGGGATTTGTTAATACAATAGTCATATCTCTGTCACGAATTTCAGGACTTGCAATTTCATTAATTAACACCCATGTTTTGATAGCTTCCAGATTTGGGGATTTATGATTCAAATTTTGGAATTATGCCAAAATTTGTTAACAATTCAGTACATTAATAATTTTTGGTGATCTGTTAGTTAACTGATATGCCATGTTCCTGCCATAATGCTGACAGGTATGGATATAAAGACAGTGAGCAGAATCCTCTACTTCCTGTTATAATGAACTTGAGACCTGTTTCAGGAAATGCAATAAGTTGCAAGTCCTATTTGATTTATATTTTCCTCATTTACCATTATTTATATTTATTATATTTGTAGGGCACTCATTCAAGTTACTGTAAAGTACAGGGTAATTATTAGTATGGCAACATTTATAGCAAATAAAATTTATATAAGATAGGTACGTATGACACTGGTGAGTATCAGTGTAAAAAAAATGTTTTCTTTTTAGGAAATTTCAGTGTTCAACACCAACAATCTGCCTCATCATCTTACGTATGTGAATTACATGATGGTGCTTGATAAGGCATGTAATTACTGGCAATAAAATGTTAATATGAGTACAGCTGATGCACTGTGGCACCTGGCAAATTCTATATTTTGAAAGGAATTTCAGTATTCAACTAATATTTTGCATTGTAACCATACCTAACACATGAATTACATGATGTATGTATACTGTACAAGAAGAAAAGGACAATATCTTTAGGTAAGTACATTGAATTTTTTTTTTATTTTATTGCTATTGTGATTTTCCCTTAAATTTCTTTTTGGATTTAGCATTCAATTTTGTTGAACTGTACAGACCCAAAGCTCAGATTAATCACCTTTGACCCCAATCAAGCCAATCTTTCTGTGTTCCACTGTACTGCTTTAGCAAATATTTCTGAAACAAGTTTTAGCTAAAATGGCAACACACCTTTTGGTGAAGCATAAGGTGGTACAGTATCCCTTTACTCTCAGTTTATTCTTTTTCCTGGCTTGATTACATGGCAGTGCTGCATGATGGTCTGTTCCATTTTCTTATTGACCTTTCAATAAATGCTGTTCTCCCATTCTATGATTTTTATTTCTTCCTTGTCATTCTATACTGATGTCTCTTGTTTATGCAGTAGATTTGTTCCAGGCCCTTGGCAGTTGTAATAAGCTCAGTCAGGCCATCAACACTTACTCTGCAAGTTGTACTGATTACATACACCAGATGTATATTACACTAATTGAATCACTGATAGAAATGGAGTATTGCATAACAGCAAATCTATGCAGAGAGAGAAATCAGTAATGTTTTATGTTCTTCCTTGCAGGAACTATATGTGCTTGTTGAGGGTAGTCTTAAGCTTTACAAGTTCTTTTTATCCAATGCAAAGGAAGTGTCTACTGCTTTGCTTTTGTAAGTTGAATCACCACGCTCTTCTAGCTTAATATTTTTAATGCTTTGTCAGAGTCTTTTAAAAACAAAGACTTAAGGGGTTTATTGCTGTCTATAAACAAAGTATTATTATTATTACAATCATAACTAAGTGTTAAACTCGCTTGGGTCATACGGGTATCCAAAAGGTTTAGCAAGCCTTCTTGGTTTCTGCCTTGCAGTACAACTGCAATACCATAAAAGGGGTTTTTCTACTCACTGCCTTGTGCAACCATGGTATACTTGTATACTATGCCCTCTACATCTATTTGTTGCCCCCAGTCATTCTATATTCCAAATGTAATTCATGTTGTCTCAGAAATGGGGACACTTAAGAGCATCTCTGCTTAAAAATTTTAGGATACAAAATAATGACGTGTTGTTCAATTCCTTCTATACAATTCATCTTTAGCCTTGTTTATGTAAAGTCAACTATAACATCCTAAACATTAACAATTTAGCATAAATTTTACCAAGGTGTTGCCAAATCAAAAATCATTATTTTATTTTTTCCTCTTCTTATTTTTGGGCAAACTTCATGAAACTTATACACTTTACGGGGTCCTACTGTACTGCCTTGGTTCCCTTTCACAAATATGGTCTCTCTTGGGCAGTCCCCTCATGCCCCTTAAAGAACCACATGTCAGTTATTGCGACTCCCTATCAAACATTGCAACTTCTGTCCCTTCATTCTACGCCTATATCTACATCATCATTTTTGTCTGCATGTCTTTCTGACAGACCCACTTTTAATGTGAACACACTATGCTTTAATTGGCAATGAGTTGCTACATCAACTGTGAACCTCCTATCTCCTCTTCCACTATACCCCTCTAAAGTATCTTAATTTTGCTGTCACACACAATGAATTACCCTGAAGGCAGGACTTTTGGCAGTTCACTGGCAGTACTTTGCATTGCACTCTGCCAGCAGTGTGGGTTGCAGCTCTATAACTACCAACTGATTTGTCAGATAAGCCACCAATGAGAAGAAATAGCAGTCAAATGTGAGTCTGACTATATTGCTCAAAGGTAATAATCACAAAGAGGTTGCATAAAGAACCATGAACTATACTGCGAATAGGCAGGCATTGGTGCACAAGTTGGCTGTGGATATTTGTAACCTTGAAAGGAATGTGCAAGGAAGACTGTCAGAGGATGTAAATTTAGATGGGTAAGACATGTGAAATAGAAGGGGATCTTTACTGTTGAGACATTTCACTTGCACAGTAGCCTTCTTTAGTCAAATATAGAGACAGCGGCAGTAGTGGCAAGGTAAAAATGATGTGATCAGTTCATCAACCTTGAAGGAGTTCTTGAGGTGCTCAGTCCCTCAGCCTGGGAAAGAGATCAGCTCCATAGTCTGGAACAATGTGAAGCTGAAGCCAAGGGTGAGATGTGGAAGGTCTTGATGACGTTGCGCAGGAGGCAGGAACCACTAGTAGATGCAAGAAGGCAAGAAGTGAGAAGCACTGCAGCAAGCCTACTGGCCCATGCTAAGTAAGTTCCTATCAAATCCAACCCATCTCATTCATAGGTAGTAGGTAAGAAAATAAAGTTGTGGAATATCCTCTGTATCAAGATACTGCTGTGTTGCTGTCAAACAAGTGTAATGATGAAAATGGTATACACTACTGACAAGTAGATGGTTGATGGGCTGATCACATCTTTACCTCACTACTACTGCTGCTGTGTCCATATTTATTTTCTATATTTGACTGAAGAAGCCTACCATATAGGTGAAACATTTCAACAATAGATACCCAACTGTTGCACATGAGTCTTACTCATCTACTTGTTGGCATTGTATACCATTTTCATCAAGATGCAGATTTAGTCAAGAATGGTCACTGAAAATAAATAAATATGCTAGTTACCATCTGTGGGCTGGAAAAGCAATCAGCTTAAAAAAAAAAAAAAAAAAAAAAAAAAAAAGAATTTTTTTTTTTCAACATGTTAGCTGTCTCCCACCAAGGTCACAATTTATGGAAAGTGTGTGAAAGCAAGTTAATCATCACGCATTTCAATTGTGCTCGGAGCACAAAAAATTGTCACATGTCTTACAGTTGAAGGTAGACACTAATGGTAGTATGGCATAAAAAAAACAGAGAGAATATCCAGGAAAAATGTGAGAAGGGCTGAGAATGGAGGAAGGTGGTAAACATATTGAGCTAACTGGGAGAACAATAGATGCATCTTGGGAATCAGTTGTCAAGAAAATTCTACAATTTGGCAACATGTTTGGTTGATCTGAAGTGCTCCTGTTAAGGTAGAAGTAAAAATGATAGCAGCTTCTTTTCTGCACCATAGAGCTCAACAAGGAGAGGCACTAAACACAAAAAAAATACAGTACCAAATATAATGGGAACGTATAAAAAATTAACGATCAAATGACTTAAGAACAGCATTAGACCAAACATGCCTCACTGGAGGCAAGCCTACAAAACAGATTCCAACCAAAAAAACATGTAAACTGTGAGCTCTGGCAGGAAATATATAAGTGAACCAGGTCATTTCAGTAAAGCCAGTACTGAACTTACCTTGTTCCATTCAATAAAGAAGTGTATTGCCTACTGATAGATCACAGCTACAAAGGTAGGTTCCATCTCCAGGCAAGCCAACACAAGAATAGCTCTTACTCTCAGCAGCTGCAGCAACCCTATGTTGGAAACATCAGTCAGTTCAGGTGTTTACCCTCAGAAGTGACTGAGTTACAAAACTGTATTGCCTAAATGGGAATACCTAAATAATATTATAAATTGCAATCCAGTGAAGTAGGTTATTAGGGTTTCCAAAACTTTCTGCAACAAACAATTTGTCAAGATGTAGCTTCCAAAATATGAATGGGCTTAACAGAGAATATAATTAGTTGTACAAGATTTTGTGTAGGATATAACAAACATACAATTTTTTTTTTTTTGTTTTTTAAATAATTGACATTTAGAAAGACATTACCTAAAATTACAATTAAAACATTGAGATTCTTGATGGATCTGATGAGAAAAAGGCTCAGAAATAAAGTAAAAGCATAATATGGATATAAAGTAACAAACCATACCACGGACGGGGATAGAACCTGACGGGGATATCCCCGTCTGTGGTATAGTTTGTTTGCAATCGTGTCATTACGATTTTGTGAGTCATAAAGTAACAAACTTTTAAATATTAATATGTATTCTGTAAAAGATGGATACTGCATCAAAGATGAAGAAGGCATAATCATTTACAATAGTAGCAGTAAAATATACATTGTGTAGCTGTTTTTGTTTTCAAGTAAACTTTGTCAGACATTGTGTAACAATTATACTATGTAGAATATTGCAGTATTCAGTATTCTGAAACACAGTACACACTAATGTGGGGATTTTTAGTTTCCATTACCTAAGAATGTCAAAAAATAGAAAAAATGCAATAAACTACTCTATAAAATTTACAGATATACTGCAATAAACTTTAAAAGTACAGTTTACCCAGTGGATATTGCCCATAATTTAAAAGTCCATTATATTAAAGGTTTACTGTATGTGTTCTATGCTGTATACTATTATAAACATTGACAAGAGCTTGAAATTTACAGCCATGTAAGGAAGTTGAGGCCAATGTAACTGATATATATGCACTATGGAAATATAATGGATTTTAAAGGAAAAGTGTTAGATTGATAATACAGTGGACCCTCGCCTTATGATATTAATCTGTTCCTGAGAGCTCATCGTAAGCCGAAATTATCGTTAGCCGAATTAATTTTCCCCCTGAGAAATAATGGAAATCAAATTAATCCATTCCTGACACCCCAAAGTATGAAAAAAAAAATATTTTACCAGATGAAATATTAATATTAATACACACAAACTGAAGAAGACATGCACAATTGCTACTCTACTAAGAATAGAATACATGACACTTACCTTTATTGAAGATCTGGTGATGATTGATGGGATGGGAGGAGGGAAGTGTGTGGAAGTTGTTATTGTTTAGAAGGGGAATCCCCTTCCATTAGGACTTGAGATAGCAAGTCCTTTTCTAGGATTACTTCCCTTGTTTTAATGCCACTAGGACCAGCTTGAGAGTCACTGGACCTCTGTCGCACAACAAATCTGTCCATAGAGCTCTGTACCTCCTGTTCCTTTAAGACTTTCCTAAAATGGGCCATAACATTGTCATTGTATAGGTTGCCAACACGGCTTGCAGTAGCTGTGTCAGGGTGATTTTCATCCGTAAAGGTTTGCAATTCAACCCACTTTGCACACATATCCTTAATCTCTTTTTTCAATTCCATACTAATTCTCGCCCTTTTTACCACATGGATGGCACTAGAAGCTTTCTTGGGGTCCATGGTGACTTATTTTGCAGTTACAAGCACTAAAAACAATGGGATAATGTGAAATGTACCGAATGTATGCGTAGATGCGACCGCACTAGCTGGCTTGTAAACACTGGCACTGAGGCCACACGTGGGACGTGTCCCAGACGAATCACGCAAGGCGAGTTTTTTATCGTGAGGCAAGGCAAAATTTTTGCGTTCAAATGCTTTGTATGGTGGATTTAATGTAACGCGATGCGTTCGTAAGGCGGGGGTTCACTGTATTGTTAAAACACACCTTCCCCAAAAAACTGCCGGGTAAAAGCCACTTAACAAATTCAAGGCTTCAATTGATTATCAAATTGAAACAATGAATGTGTTGTCTGATTACAAGTTCATTCAGTGTTACTATAGAAACTTCTAAACATAAGGCTAACTTACAATATAATTAAGATTATGCTTTTCCCACTCATTCACTAAATTAATTATATTATTAAATGACTAGTACGTGATGTTCTTGAAATTTTTGTTGCAGTATTTATTTATCAGAAGTGAAAAGACAAAACTACCACCAATAGTCTTCTGAAAATCCAAAGTGGATTTTAGTTTGGTGTGAAAAATGATTACTGAGACTGTCTCCCAAGTAACAGTAGATATTCTGAATAGGATTCACAAGAATATTACTGAATGCTCCACACTATTCAGGAACAGCAACAGTGAACACATTAATGGAATGAATTAGATTCAAAATCTTTTCATTCTCTGTTTTACTCCCTATAGTTCCACTGTAATGGGACACCCTGACATCCATGATCCACTGCTAATAAAGGTGCTAACCTGTACCCAGTAAGATGCAAATGACAGTCTCAAAAATACTGTATATTATAAAATAGAAAACAATGCCAGTGAAAGACAGTATTGAAGTCTCCCAACTCAAGACAATACAGGAACTACATCATCCTTGAAAACCATCTTATGTGATGGGTGTTGGGTTATGTCTGTGACATATCTATAACCTATTGCATTTAACTTTGGAATATGGCATCACAATAAGCTACAGCTATTTCCATTGAATCAATGCCTTGTAATACATGACCAAGGGCAAAAAAAAAGTGTTTGGCTCTAAGCATAGCAATTTAATTAAACTTAATTCTTAAATCTAACATTATTGAAATTGGATCTACAGTGCCTGAGGATGATAATTTGAACATAAATATTTATGACTAGCTAAGAATATAAATACAGTACTGAACTTAACAGTAAACCTGTTCATACACCAGTCAGAGACTAGATCTCAACTAACATGAGGTAATAAATTCATAAACAACATTCCTAAATCTACAGTAAACCTGTACATATCTGCAGAATTACATTCTTGCAGGATATCTCAAAAGAATGAATAATGAATTGAACAATAAAAGATCTTATAACTTTTTTATAGTCCTTGATAAACATTTGTACCAATATTCTCTTACCTTATTATTACCACCTGTATTATAGACAGCAATACTATTTATGAATACCTAAAGAACATATAATAACCAATTATTTTATATGATTACTTGTCAGTTATTTTTCACATCTTACTATAAATTACGGTATAAAATATAATCAAGTTTAACATTGGCAGATTTACTTGACCTGTATCCAAATGTGAAGATATAGCTATTTACCATCCTGACAGAGATCCTGGGAAGATCACTGAACACTGATGCCAGTTAAGAGGGATGCTCAGACAATTTACAATAGGTGTGAACTCACCAAACACTCATAACCGCATGTCATCTGAACTTGACTGGCATGCAGAGTGGTGGAAGTACAATAATTAGATGTTACTATGGTGACCATTTGATCTCTAGTATTTTCAAAGGTTACATGAATACCTGTTTTTTTTTTTTTTTTTTTTTTTTTTTTTTTTTTTTTTTTTTTCAACAAGTCGGCCGTCTCCCACCGAGGCAGGGTGACCCAAAAAAGAAAGAAAATCCCCAAAAAGAAAATACTTTCATCATCATTCAACACTTTCACCACACTCGCACATTATCACTGTTTTTGCAGAGGTGCTCAGAATACAACAGTCTAGAAGCATAAACATATAAAGATACACAACATATCCCTCCAAACTGCCAATATCCCAAACCTGTATTACTGCTAATTATTTTATACATAATGTAAATATGATCATAACACACTATAATCATTTGGCTTTGGCACGTAGATAACTGGCTTGTAACCCCACTTTTTTTTTAAGACACCAGCCATCTCCCGTCGAGGTAGGATGAACCGAAAATGAACAACTTTTTGACCATCATTTACTCCACCACTATCTTGCCAGAGGAAAGTTGACATTACAGCCCAGATGCCCCTCCAAACTGCAATATCCCCACCCCTCCTTCAGAGTGAAGGTACTGTACTTCCCACCTCTAGAACTCAGGTCCAGTTAACCGGTTTCCTCGAATCCCTTCACAAAATGTTACCTTGCTCACACTCCAACAGGAAGTCGTATCATGAAAACCACTTGCCACCACTCACCCCTACCAAACATGTTCACACATGCTTGCTGAATGTCCAAGCCCCTTGCAAACAAAACCTCCTTTACCCCCTCCCTCCAACCTTTCCTAGGGTGACCCCTACCATGATATACCTTTGATGAGTTCCGAGAGTTTTTCTACTCCTGGAGCCTGGCCATGGGCCAGGCTTGTCTAGTGCTTGCCTGGTCACCAGGGTGTTGCTGCTGGTGGTCAGATGACCCATATATCCATCATAGCCTGGTTGATCCAGCACCTGGTGAAAATAACTGTCCAATTTCCTACCCTGCCTTTCCTCCACTATAGATTTATACACCTTCCAAGTCTTCTTATTTTCCTCCATCCCAAGCATTTGCAAAATACATAACCTTTAGGATGAATTACACAGATCAGGTAACAATTCTCCAGTTCAAAATGCCAAAAACAGAAGGCCACACAACACCAGTAGAGTATGCTGGTTCTTAACTAATACAGAAAAAGCATTTTCATGCAACAAACTCTATGATGCTCAATAAACAAACAAATGCTACCTCTGTTGATTGTGTGAACTAGCATGTCACATACATATTGTACATACATTCTAAATACACTATACAGTATGTGAATGTAGATGAATGAATGAATGAATGTATGCATGTATGTATGTATGTATGCAGTGCTTTTAAACTAGACAATTTTTCTTTAATTGGGATATGGCCGGTGTGTTGAAAGAAAGAAATTTTTCTTTAAACATATTTTTGGCACAAATTATTTGAGCAAATAATGCATACACTTAAAAGATCTTATTTGCTAAAAACTTAAGCACTGCTTGGTGTAAATCTGAATGGAGAATTACAATAAATATAAGCGTTTGTCACACAGGCATGGGAAATACACATTTCAATCTTAGGCCATGACAGCACAAACAACACTTACATAATACGTATATATTCTGACTTCTCCAGAAAGTATTATAAATTATTTAGTCATTTGTGCCAAGACATTATGAGCGTATGTCATAAGAGAGGTGCGAAGATGGACAGCCAAAGCAGCAGAGTGGCACTGGCGTATGTGACCCCTTAACTCTTCGTGACGACTGCCAGGAATAATGCGCATAAAAACATCAAATGGTGCCGAAACCACTAGTTCTCCCAGGACATCTGTAAACAAAACTTGGAAAAGTTACCATGCTTTACAGAAGGCAGGATTTTTTATAACAGGATAAAATATAAAGTAACTTTAACCCCAACAGATGACACTCTTGGGTTCAATAAATCTAATAGTGATACTGAACTCTCTTCAAAAATCAATGAATATTTTTTTTTCTGTATTTGAAATATTCAATATCACTAGAGCAGGGTATTTGTATCATATACATGACAAAACTTTACAACACTAACCTCCTCGTGTGAAGACTCATTCATACTATCCTTATTCTTGTCTACATTTTTTTTTATACACTGGCCATCTCCCACAGAGGCAGGGTGACCAAAAAAAAAAAAAATCACCAGCATTCACACACAACCACTGTCTTTGCAGAGGCACACAGATGTGACAGTTCAAATGTCACTCCAAACAGCAAATATCCCAAACCCCTCCTTTAAAGTGCAGACAGTGTGCTTCCCACCTCCAGGGCTCAAGTCTGGCTAACCAGTTTTTGAATCCCTTCACAAAATATTACCCTGCTCACACTCCAACAGCTCGTCAAGTCCCACAAAACATTTGTCTCCACTCACTCCTATCCAACATGCTCACACATGCCTGTTGTAT
The DNA here is from genome assembly GCF_038502225.1 of Cherax quadricarinatus. Lineage (NCBI taxonomy): Eukaryota > Metazoa > Arthropoda > Malacostraca > Decapoda > Parastacidae > Cherax > Cherax quadricarinatus. The sequence continues at coordinate 7,765,804 of NC_091367.1, forward strand.
GTCCACACAAAATCTCTTTTACTCCCTCCCTTCATCCTTCCCTAGGATGACCCCAACCCCTCCTACCCTCCACTACAGATTTATACACCCTCCAAGTCATCCTATTTTGGTTCATCCTCTCTAAATGAACAAAACACCTCAACAACCCCTCCTCAGCCCTCTGAATAATACTTTTAGTAACTCCACACCTCCTCCTAATTTCCACATTATGACTTCTCTACAATGTCTACATATTCTAAAAATACATTAGCTTCAATTTCACTCTTTCTTACAATCATGATTCTATTTACACTGCCATACTTCAACCTACCTTCAAAAATGTTATCGTATTTTATAATCACTTCACTCTATGTTAAATATGCTGTTACTTATCTAGAAATCTATTTAGGATCTTTCTAATAATTGTTATTATAATCATCATAATCATGGGGCAATGCTGAACCCACAAAATTCCTACAGTGCCTGAGGTAATGGAAAGTAATCAGGTTTTATCAAAGAAAGAGGAGGGTAGTTCCAGTTCCTTGGATCAAGACCCCTTCACCAGCATCAAGTTACCCCCTTCCTTTAAGGAATATTTCTTCTAAAACTGCAGTACATGTACAAGTTATAAAACATGTATCTAACGCTTCTATATGAATTTCCACGCCGTGTACAACTCTATCAGTGAGACTTCAACAGTAAGCTGTCTTTATTTCACAATTTGTTTTCATTTATTTCTTATATTCCTTTGAATGCTACTTTGGTATGGTACATCAACTGCAGTAACTAAACTAGTACAGTGGAATCTTGGTTTTTGTCATTAATTCGTTCCAGAAAGTCTGATGAACACTGAAGCAATATTTCCCATAAGAAATAATGTAAATCCAATTAATCCGTTCCAGACACCCAAAAGTATTAACAAAAAATACATTTTATAGAGAATAACTATAGTTTTACATACAGAAAGCAATGAGAAATAAAAATATAAAGGACTAATGAAATGGATAAATGAACATTTAATATCAATTTTACCTTTACTGAAGACTCTTGTTGGCGAAGGGAAGACACGAGGAGAGGAGAGGTTATTGGTTAGAAGGGGATTTCCCCTTTCATAAGGACTTCAGGTATCAAGTTCCTATTTGGAGTTACTTCCTTTCTTTGTCTTTTACTGGCACTGGAACCCTGTTGCACAAAAAAATCTGTCCAGAGAGGTCTGTTTGTGGCATCTCTTAAGATTTGCCTTCAACGGGACAAGGCATTGTCATTTAACATGTTGCAGAAACGGCCTGCAACAGCTTTGTTAGGGTGATACTTCTCCACAAAACTTTGCAGCTCACTCCACTTTGCACACATGTCCTTAATCACTGAAGAAAGCACCTTCTCCCCTCTCTCTTCCTCCTCCTCTGAAGCAATTTCCTCAGCTGTGATCTGTTGCTGTTCCAGTTGAAGGTGTTGCAGCTCTTCAGTGGTTATCCACCAACTCTTCCACATCCTGGCTACTCGCATCCAACCCCATGGACTTCCCCAAAGCCCCATGGTCATGGTGGCTTATTTAGCAGTCGCATTCAATAAACAAGCACAAAAAACAATAGATTATTATGAAATGTTTTGGATGAGCGTGCAGGGTAATGCTCACTTGATGAGAAACAAAGCCAGACTGACCCAGAACACATGGGATGCTTTGTGTGGGCACGGGCAGGCGGACATGTTTGGTACAGTGTACTGACGAAAACCGAGATGATAAATGAAAACCAGGATAAAATTTTGATGAAAAAAAGATGTCGAAAACTGAATTCGACAAAAACCAGGGCAAACAAAAACAGAGGTTCCACTTTATCTAGCTTACTAATTATTCAACATTCATCTTTTCACTTTCTAGCTGCCGCACATAACTCTATGAGCAGCCACTTCCACATGGAGGGTTTTGGGCAACTGTAGGCACATAATCGTCATGCAAAATAGCCAAAAGATGCTCGCAGTGTATATGTCGTCTATATCTGAGTAAATATATGCCTACCTTTCCCCCCAAAAAACCCTAATTTAATCCCATTTGACAGATGCTGTATAATCCATAAGAATTTAGCACTTCCCATGTATATAAGAATAATAATAATAATGTCACCCTGCCTCGACAGGAGATGACTGATGTGTTAAACAAAATGATAATATTGGTATTGGTGGGTTTTGGATAATTTTTATGGTATCAACAGTATCAGCCTAAAATTGAGTATCGGGGTTGGGAATTTTTTTTTATATCACCCCATCCCTAATCACAATCAAACTCTATGCATTATAGATTTTGTAGTTACCACAGTCTATAGGCATGTATGAAGTAGAATAAATATTCAGCAAGAAATAATTAGGCTATCAAAATATAAACAAAGTCACCAACTCAACTAAAGTTGCCATCACTCAATAATTATTGCAGTTGTGCAGGCAAGCAGGGAACACTGTGTAGCACATACATTATAATTGGTGTGAGGATGCATGACAAAACCTTAGAGATCAATAGTCAATATTTGGGGAGTGAAATCTTATTCTGAAACATCAAACAACATGCTGATGAATCTTGCAAGTGAGGTAGTCAGAAAATCACAAAAATGTGAAGTCTTAGTGTTGTGCTCATGACCAATGTTTTCAAGAATATATCAAGAATATACTAGCTCCTGTGAGGACATTCAACACACGAACTGAAAATGAGCTGAGGGATATTCTAATTATACATATAATAGCTATAGCAGGAGGAATACTGCATCAACAAATTAAAGGAATCTAAAACACCAGTGTTGGCTAGAATTCAGCTACCGCCGGGACACGGGTGAGGAGTACACGGAAAATATTGTTACTGTGCACTGTGATTACAGGTATAAATCAGTGTTGCCTTGGATTCCAAATTTTTGGCATGCAAAAATAACCTGATAAATTAATATCAATAAGAAATTTTAAGTCTTATTTTTTTGTCATTTCTTTGCAATTTCAATATGCTTCTAAAAAAATTGTGAAAAATAATTCCACTACTTTTCCAACTGAGGTAACATGGGTTAATAATGGAAAATAATAACAACAATAATAATAATAATAATAATTATAATAATAATAGTCATTATAATAATAATAGCCTTGTTTGTATATAAATCAACTACATACAATTACTATCAAGGCAAAACCTTTGGTTATCTCTCTCTAACTGCCTTTTAGAGCAAGTAATCCATGACACAATAATATAAATTAAATTACCAAAATAATGGCACCTCATTGATAAGTAAATGACAAACTTATCCATCATTTGGTGAATGTCTCTGTAGGTAAAAAGATATATAATTTAGGTTTCTAGTAAATTATTAAAATGATAATAAAATAATTTAATAATTATTTATACATTCAGTATACAAATATTCTAGGTAACAACTAAGGTAATACAGTGTTACATGCAAAATATAGAGAGGGTTTAAATGTAACAAGTGCTCAGTATGTGGTGAGCACTGTATAATTTTCGCTAGTACTACCTTGAAATCATTACCATAATCTGCATATGGCAGTAAGGTATGAATGTACAAGGTTAACAAGGATAACTATTCTGAAAATACCAGGTTCTATTAAGAGTTCCTCAAGACTGAGGATTTGCAAATATCACTCCACTCTTCAAAAAAAGAGAATCAGATATGCAGCAGAAATCTACTTATCAATCAATTAACTTTCCCATTTTTTCTGCTATTTGAGAACATTATATGGAAACACAAAATTAACTTAAGAAAAACATGTCTTACCTAACAAGCCTGCTTTTATCTTAAATAAAAGAAGAACAGAAGAAATAGTAGGGAGAAGCACTTTGGCCATAAGCTTTCCACACTATTTTGCCATGTTAATGAACTGATTTCCTGCATTGACAGAAGGCATCAATCCCTCACACTCACCAATCTTTGTATACTGCCTAATGAATGGAAGGAGCAGTAAAAAAATTAAGCCAAACACATAATCATATTTCCCACCTTTGAGTATAAAATCAACACTATTGTTCACCTTTATAAACTCCTATGCTCCCCTCTTGACTACAATATTGAATTTATCCATGGAGAACACACCTACAGAAATGGGAAAGTCTCCTTATACCTGATGCTGACGTACGCCTGGCAGCAAATAGGTACCAGGGTATTAGTCTACTACTGTGGGTGGCACTCTGGTAGTTTACCTGAACTTAAAGAATTGAATGCAGGCTAACAAAAAATTATTCCTGAATTAAGTCACATTCAGTACTAATATTGACTGAGCACTGGAGGACTGTTCAACTTTTCAAGGAAGGTACAGCAGAGCTACTATCACAGAAATGTTTAAGGCACTGAACAAGTTTAGACTCCAACAACTTTCTCAAGATAAATACCACACCTTTAAAGCTTGACAAGATGTAGTATAGATGAGATACCAGATAAAACTACTACTATTTCTGTAGAGCAATAACCCCAAGGAATGTTCTATTCAGTGGAGGCATCAAAGCATGCCTTTAAAATACAGTGGAACCTTGGTTTTTGTGATTAATCCGTTCGAAAAAGCCTGATGATAAGCTGAATCGTACAAAAACGGAAGCAATATTTCCCATACGAAATAATGTAAATCCAATTACTCCATTCCAGACACCCGAAAATATTAACAAAAAATAAATTTTATAGAGAATAACTATAGTTTTACATACAAACTAGGGCATATGAAAACCAAAGTTCCACTGTATACTTAGAAAAACCTCTAAGGTTATATGAGGAAGCCTCTCACAGTAGCCACTAAATACAGTAGTCATCAGGTAAATTAAAGTTCCATCTGGCCTAACTATGAACAACCAAAGGACAACTTTTTTAACCAAGGAAACAGAACCATTTGCAATTCTGCCATGGTTTTACTTGTCTCATAGAAGTCACTCCATCAGCTACTTTCATTACTCGCATTACTCAAACATGGAACATCGTGTTTTCAGAACAGATTAACATCGGGGAAATCAAATCAACTGACCAAATGAAAGATCTGGTTTATAGATGGCTTCATCGTCATCCTGTTCCAACCTTGAATGTCCTGTAATATTTAATGTGGTAAAGTATATACAGTACAGTAGTTAAATATTAAAAATCAATAGCAAAAATACATGGATTAGCTTTTAAAATGCATTAAAATAGCATAACACATCAAAACCAAAAATGTACAGAAACTTGTATTCCTAACAGTGTAGTACTTTTTGTGTGCACAATGTAAGTGCTTTGTGTATTTATCTACCATATTTAAGGTTTTAGAAGGACAGATGTTTCACCTTTTCTTTATTAATCTTAATTTTTAAACTTTGAGATTAGATTTTGCCACCGAAGTGGCTAGTTTATTGGCTAACTATGAGATAGTTGTTGAACTCGCAACATCCTTGTGGAACTCCTTCCGCTCATCATCCACTTCATTTGTCAAGAAATACTGAAGTTAATTTTTTTACACTACCACTTTCACAAATTAAAATTGAATCCTCTTGTCCTCTAAATTCTTAGTCTCAAGCAATCTTTTCCTATCTGCTTTAATGTTATCTCTCATATACTTCGTCTGTCTTCCAATAACAATAAATTTGTCTTCAGTCTTTCCTCGTATTTCATATTTTTTATTTACATTATCCATTGTGTTGTACGCCATGTCTAAATTTATGATATTTTTATTTAAATGAGGTATCCATGTATAAGAGAGACTGAGGGAGAGAATGAGACAGGGATACCCTAGGGAAGCCAATCTCTCATGAGTACAGTGCCTAGTTATGAATATCATCTTCCCCCCAAAAATTAATAGGAATCAGCTGAGGAACATTATTATCCTGGTCTGCATCTCAGGTTATAACAGGGGTGTCTGTGAGAAAATGCAATTCATTTACCATATTTCTGCTTAATGAGCCTTCTGACTGGTCCACAGCTGTATCGTTAAGCAAGGAGTCAATTGTAATAATAAAAGATCAGTATAATTGCTAACTGCAGTAACTGCAATTGTTTATTACGAATGAGGGTATTTTATGAAGTTCATATTTATACACAGAATTTTGCAGATACTGTATAACTAAAACTGAAGTTGATGAAATGACCTACCAGTATTTAAGAATAAAGTGTTTTGTATCTTTTTGTGGGAAGCACTAAACCCATAGCAGGTCATACAGTGACCTGCTGTGTTTAATAAAAATGTGTGCAGTATCATGAAAATCTAGAGGATAAAGCAGTAGTGAAATACAGATTGATGGTTGAGGTGTTGTTGATACAGGTATTAGATATTGTTGAGTTTACCAGACACTCTAACTTATAAATTGGATACTCACCATTCAGAATATCAGAGTACACTTGATAAGCAGGATCTGATTCAGGTAGACTTGACTTGTGAGTGATCAGCTTCAACACTAACTCCTCCCATTCCAATGGAGATTCGTACATATCCTGATAATTAAAATGTTTTAACTATCCATAGGTAAAAAAATTATACATTAACAAAGATGGTACTGCAAACCTTACTTTTGTAATTACATATTAGTTTATTGTCATACTTCTATTTAAAATTAAGTCTTAATAATGAGAAAGCCACCATTAAGGCAATATTACTGATATATTCTTACTATTATTATTATAATATCCTGATGGTATTATATACATTTATGTTTCCTTAGATCTTGGACATAAATATTTTTTACTAGGGTAGTGTCATAGAAGAAAGTAATATTTTCTTCTCTCAACAAATGGCCGTATCCCACCAAGGCAGGGTGGCCCAAAAAGAAAAAAGTTTCTCTTTTTAACTTTATTAATGAATACAGGAGAAGGGGTCACTAGCCCCTTGCTCCTGGCATTTTACTCACCTCTTATGACATGCATGGGTTATGGAGGAAGAATTCTGTTCCACTTCCTCATGGAGATAAAGGGAAATGAACAAGTACAAGAACTAGCAAGAAAACAGAAGAAAATGTAGAGGGGTATGTATATATATGCTTGTACATGCAAGTGTAGTGTTACCTAAATGTAAGTAGAAGTAGCAAGATGTACCTGAAATCTTTCATGTTTCTTTTTCTTTTAACAAACCGGACGTATCCCACCGAGGCAGGGTGGCTCAAAAAGAAAAACGAAAGTGTCTATTTTTAAATTTAGTAATATATACAGGAGAAGGGGTTACTAGCCCCTTGCTCCTGGCATTTCAGTCACCTCTTACAACAAGCATGGCTTACGGAGGAAAAATTCTGTTCCACTTCCCCATGGAGATAAGAGGAAATAAAGAAGAATAAGAACTAGAAAGAAAATAGAAGAAAACCCAGAGAGGTGTGTATATATGCTTGTACATGTATGTGTAGTGTGACCTAAGTGTAAGTAGAAGTAGCAAGACGTACCTGAAATCTTGCATGTTTAAGAGACAGAATAAAGGACACCAGCAATCCTACCATCGTGTAAAGCAATTACAGGCTTCCATTTTACACTCACTTGGCAGGATGGTAGTACCTCCCTGGGCAGATGCTGTCTACAAACCTACTACATAGTATAACTATAAATGTTTGTGCAATAATGTTGGCATCTAACCTTTCCATATTGGAGTAAAGCATGAGGAAATTCCTGCAGGATGTAATCCAGCTGCTGTGAGGACTCTAGGCAGAGGACTCTTAGGGACTGAGCACCAAGTGCAGTAGGGTTTGCAGTCACAAACTTGAGAACATTGGTGCGGTCTTCAACTGATGGAAGATCGGAGCTCAGCAGAGACTGGAAAGAAAGCATACATGCAAATTTAATTCTTTCAAATCTCCCACAAACATTCACAATGAGCAAAATGTATCAAGGCACATGAGAAAACTGTCTCTACTCTTTAATTTTAAAACCAGTCTTCATTATAATTAAACAAATCTTTGGATCTCATAGGGCTATAAAGATTGTTTATTTCTTCAACATCTCCACATAATGCCCCTCAAGGAAGGTTCCTTGATGTTGGTGAGGGGCTCTTGATTTAGGGAATTGGATCTGCTCCAGTTCCCCGAATTAAGCCTGAATGCCTTCCACATCCCCCCCCCCCAGGCGCTGTATAATCCTCCAGGTTTAGCGCTTCCCCCTTGATTATAATAATAATAATCCACATAATGCAATTTGCCATTTCCCATTATTTTTACATGGACTGGATCATCACAGCACAATGACATTCCTATCTTGAGTCTAAATAATGCAAAATAATTGCTAGTTGTTGTGATCAAGCAAAGATGAAGGTCACCCATGTACAGAGAAGCCAGAAGACCTTTTAATCATGATACTGGACAATTGAGAAGGAATGTGCTATGAATATCATTTATAATTTTTTCCTCCTGCTGCATTTGTAGGAAATTTTTGTTTCTTTACTTCTTTGGTCTATCAAACTGACACTGCCTTTTTTAGTTGGCATCTACCAGTCATGGCATGTCGCCTTCAGTCTCCCTCAGATTGCTGTAGTCCTTCAGTCATAATGGATACCCACAAGCTAGTGCTGCATTTACACCTCACACTGCAAACTCCAAGCTACCTGTTTTATCCCTACAACTAATACAACTGTTTTACTGCATCACTCCTTCCTTCATGCCATGAAGTCAAAATCTAACACATTTACTATGTTTGCCCTCTTATAAGAACATAAGAACATAAGAATGTAGGAACACTGCAGAAGGCCTACTGGCCCATACGAGGCAGGTCCTCATCAAAACGACATCTACCTAAAGCTACTCAAGAAATAACTCCCGTACCCCATGACACCAATCAAACCCAGCCCCTCCCACTCATATATTTGTCCAGTCTCTTCTTAAAGCTACCCAAGGTCCTAGCCTCTATCACCCCACTGGGAAGACTGTTCCACGCATCTACAACTCTGTTAGAAAACCAGTACTTACCTATGTCCTTTCTAAATCTAAATTTATCCAACTTAAATCCATTATTCCTGGTTCTTACCTGGTTCGACACCCTCAGTACTTTATTAATGTCTTCCTTGTTTATGCCCGTCATCCACTTATACACTTCAATGATATCTCCCCTCATTCTACGCCTCTCCAGAGAGTGAAGATTTAAGGCTTTAAGTCTATCTTCATACGGGAGGTTCCTTACACAGTAAATCAATTTAGTCATTCTTCTCTGTATGTTCTCTAATGAGTCTATGTCCATCCTGTAGTAAGGGGACCAAAACTGAGCAGCATAATCTAAATGAGGTCTCACTAGTGATGTATAGAGCTGTAAAATAACTTTTGGACTTCTGTTACTTATACTTCTTGAGATAAATCCAAGTAATCTGTTGGCCTTGTTGCGCACACTAAGGCACTGCTGTCTTGGCTTTAGATTTCTGCTTACCATGACTCCCAAGTCTTTTTCACATTCTGTATGACCAAGCTCTACTTCACCTAGATTATAGCTTCGAGGGTTATTTTCATTAACAAGGGCAAGTACCTTACACTTATCCACATTAAACTTCATTTGCCATTTTTCAGACCAAGACATTAATTTGTTCAAATCATCCTGGAGTTCATTGATATCCTCCTCAGAGTGAATTATACGGCCTATCTTTGTATCATCAGCAAACTTACTCATGTCACTAGTAATCCCTTCATCAAGGTCATTAATGTAAATTATGAACAGGAGAGGGCCTAAAACTGACCCTTGTGGAATGCCACTAGTGACTAATCCCCATTCAGATTTCACTCCATTAATGGTAACTCTCTGCTTTCTATTGGTAAGCCATGCCTCAATCCATGCTAGAACTTTACCTCCTATACCATGAGCTGCCACTTTTCTTAAGAGTCTCTTGTGAGGTACTCTGTCGAAGGCTTTACTAAAATCCAAATAAACAATATCATATTCCTTATCACTGTCAACTGCCTCAAATGTTCTATTGAAGAACGTCAGTAAGTTTGTCAGGCAGGAATGACCTCTCGTGAATCCATGCTGAGATTCATTTATCAAGTTATGCTCTTCAAGGTGACTTCTGATAATGTCAGCTATAATTGATTCTAATAACTTGCCCACTATAGATGTCAGGCTTATTGGACGGTAATTTGAAGGAGTGGACTTATCCCCTGATTTGAATATAGGAACCACATTAGCCATCTTCCACAACTCTGGCACAACACTGGTAAGGATGGACGCATTGAATACACTCGTTAATGGCTGACTAAGCTCCATCTTGCATTCCTTAAGTACCCTTGAAAACAACTCATCGGGTCCCGGGGACTTATTTTGTTTCAGTTTGTCAATCTGTTTAATAACCATGTCCCTCGTGACAGTAATATTAGTTAACTTAAATTCATCAGGAACTAAATAATTGTTAATTACTGGAATCTCATTTACATCTTCCAGTGTAAAAACTGACAAAAAATAGTCATTAAATAAGGAACACATTTCCAGTTCATTATCCGTCAGCTGTCCATTCCCAGTTTTCAGAGGTCCTACTTTTTCCTTCACCTTCGTCCTATACACTTGAAAGAACCCCTTTGGATTAGTCTTTGATTCATTAGCAACTCTAATTTCATAGTCACGTTTAGCCTTTCTAATTGCCTTTTTTACTTCTCTTTTAAGCTGAACATATTGGTCAGTAAGGTTAACCTCTCCTCTTCTGATGCGCCTATAAATTCCCCTTTTCTCCCCTAATAGATGCTTTAGCCTCCTGTTAACCCATTTGGGATCGTTATTATTAGACCTAATTTCTCTCTGGGGAATGTATATACTCTGGGCACTGTGTACATTATTAAGAAAAAAATCATAAAAGCAGATCCCTTCATATTCATAAGTATGATTATCGTCAATAAAATCATTAGCTAGATAACCCCAATCAAGATTAGACAGATGTTCCCTAAGTCCATTATAATCGGCAGAATGAAAATCAGGGATTTTTACTGTATTATCATTATTCTTGCATTCCCAATTAATGCTAAAAGTGATGGATTTGTGATCACTTGCGCCAAGCTCTTCAGTGATCTCCAGATTATTCACAAGTGTTTCCTTATTTGACAAGACTAGGTCTAGCAAATTATTACCCCTGGTAGGCTCAGTTATGCTCTGTTTCAGAAAACAGTCCTGAACTGTTTCCATAAAGTCACTGGACTCTAGATTACCTGTCAAAGAATTCCAGTCAATTTGACTAAAGTTGAAGTCCCCTACTATGACTATGTTACTGTGTTACTATGTTACTGCATTTTTTTTTTATTATCACACTGGCCGATTCCCACCAAGGCAGGGTGGCCCGAAAAACAAAAACTTTCACCATCATTCACTCCATCACTGTCTTGCTAGAAGGGTGCTTTACACTACAGTTTTTAAACTGCAACATTAACACCCCTCCTTCAGAGTGCAGGCACTGTACTTCCCATCTCCAGGACTCAAGTCCGGCCTGCCGGTTTCCCTGAACCCCTTCATAAATGTTACTTTGCTCACACTCCAACAGCACGTCAAGTATTAATAACCATTTGTCTCCATTCACTCCTATCAAACACGCTCACGCATGCCTGCTGGAAGTCCAAGCCCCTCGCACACAAAACCTCCTTTACCGCCTCCCTCCAACCTTTCCTAGGCTGACCCCTACCCCGCCTTCCTTCCACTACAGACTGATACACTCTTGAAGTCACTCTGTTTCGCTCCATTCTCTCTACATGTCCGAACCACCTCAACAACCCTTCCTCAGCCCTCTGGACAACAGTTTTGGTAATCCCGCACCTCCTCCTAACTTCAAAATACGAATTCTCTGCATTATATTCACACTGCACATTGCCCTCAGACATGACATCTCCACTGCCTCCAGCCTTCTCCTCGCTGCAACATTCATCACCCATGCTTCACACCCATATAAGAGCGTTGGTAAAATTATACTCTCATACATTCCCCTCTTTGCCTCCAAGGACAAAGTTCTTTGTCTCCACATACAGTGGACCCCCAGTTAACGATATTTTTTCATTCCAGAAGTATGTTCAGGTGCCAGTACTGACCGAATTTGTTCCCATAAGGAATATTGTGAAGTAGATTAGTCCATTTCAGACCCCCAAACATACACGTACAAACGCACTTACATAAATACGCTTACATAATTGGTCGCATTGGGAGGTGATCGTTATGCGGGGGTCCACTGTACTCCTAAGTGCACCACTCACCCTTTTCCCCTCATCAATTCTGATTCACCTCATCTTTCATAGACCCATCCGCTGACACGTCCACTCCCAAATATCTGAATACATTCACCTCCTCCATACTCTCTCCCTCCAATCTGATATCTAATCTTTCATCACCTAATCTTTTTGTTATCCTCATAACCTTACTCTTTCCTGTATTCACTTTTAATTTTCTTCTTTTGCACACCCTACCAAATTCATCCACCAATCTCTGCAACTTCTCTTCAGAATCTTCCAAGAGCACAGTGTCATCATCAAAGAGCAACTGTGACAACTCCCACTTTATGTGTGATTCTTTATCTTTTAACTCCACGCCTCTTGCCAAGACCCTCGCATTTACTTCTCTTACAACCCCATCTATAAATACATTAAACAACCATGGTGACATCACACATCCTTGTCTAAGGCCTACTTTTACTGGGAAATAATTTCCCTCTTTCCTACATACTCTAACTTGAGCCTCACTATCCTCGTAAAAACTCTTCACTGCTTTCAGTAACCTACCTCCTACACCATACACCTGCAACATCTGCCCCCCTATCCACCCTGTCATACGCCTTTTCCAAATCCATAAATGCCACAAAGACCTCTTTAGCCTTATCTAAATACTGTTCACTTATGTTTCACTGTAAACACCTGGTCCACACACCCCCTACCTTTCCTAAAGCCTCCTTGTTCATCTGATATCCTATTCTCCGTCTTACTCTTAATTCTTTCAATAATAACTCTACCATACACTTTACCAGGTATACTCAACAGACTTATCCCCCTATAATTTTTGCACTCTCTTTTGTCCCCTTTGCCTTTATACAAAGGAACTATGCAAGCTCTCTGCCAATCCCTAGGTACCTTACCCTCTTCCATACATTTATTAAATAATTGTACCAACCACTCCAAAACTATATCCCCACCTGCTTTTAACATTTCTATCTTTATCCCATCAATCCCGGCTGCCTTACCCCCTTTCATTTTACTTACTGCCTCACGAACTTCCCCCACACTCACAACTGGCTCTTCCTCACTCCAACAAGATGTTATTCCTCCTTGCCCTATACACGAAATCACAGCTTCCCTATCTTCATCAACATTTAACAATTCCTCAAAATATTCCCTCCATCTTCCCAATACCTCTAACTCTCCATTTAATAGCTCTCCTCTCCTATTTTTAACTGACAAATCCATTTGTTCTCTAGGCTTC